>NC_080733.1:9667955-9968955 GCF_019097595.1 Hemibagrus wyckioides | reverse complement strand
CAGATAAATTTGGTACACTGACATCTTAATAGTTTACAGTCAGCTCATTAACTTCCACTAACGTAGGAAAATACACCACCAACCATTCATTCAACTTATATCTATATTTTGCCCACATCCATCCACCCATCTCACTATCACTATTCTGCTTATTTTATTCTTATTCTATTGTTGTTTATTTTTATATATATATTGTATAATGATAGTATATTATACATTATATTTTGTATTATATTCTTTTTATAAATGATATTCTTTTATTTTAGATTCTTCTTTTATTCTAGTGAATTTCTAGTTTTACATATTTTTTAAAACATTTCTTATATTTTTATATTCTAGTTTTACAATCTTATTTAAATTATTGGTTATATTTTTATATTCTAGTTTTACATTTTGATAAATTATTTATTAGATTTTTATATTCAAATTTTTCATTTTTATTTAAATTGTATTCCTTATATTTCTATACTCTAGTTTTACATTTTTTATTTAAATTTTATTTTTATATTCTACTTCTACATTTTGATTTGAATTATTTCTTATATTTTTATATTCTAACTTTACCTTTCTATTTTAATTATATACTTTTAATTATATTATAATTAATTATAAATAGAAAAAAAATTATATATATATATAATGTGTATATATATTCTAATTTCACACTTATGTAAATTTCTTATTTCTTATATTTTATATTCTAGTTTTACATTTTTATTTAAATTGTATTTCGTATATTTTGTAAGATATATATAAGAACACCACATATTTCATTATGAACATGTTACATGTGTTTCCTGATAGAGTTTATCCTTTAACACCAGATCCCTCCTACAGGAAAAAGAACTCTTTCTGTTGCAGTCACCCAGTCACTTTTACTCCATAAGGAACTCAATAACGCCTGGAGTCAAAGGTTACTGAGGCGCAATGCAATGCAATGGAGCAATGTCTTAGAGGACTCAGGGCAGAACCCCAGCGCTGGATTCCACGCCGGAAGCTCCGTGTAACTTTAACCTCCATGCAGCGACAGCAGCAGATATTTCCCCCGACTCTCTGCTACAGGAACCGGACACTGTGTGTCATGTGAAGGAGCCGTGCAGACCATTCAGGCACATGTTAGCCTAGCTAAGTTAACGAGTAACATGGAGTCTGACCTGAGTCCCTTTCCCCGCGCCGGGTGGCCCCAGCAGGATGGCCCGAATCCCTTTACGAACACCAGAGACAACATCGCTGTCTGTCTGTGAGCTGGGCGCCATGGTCGTCTTTTTTACAGCGCTGCTGGACCTCAGAGCCTCCACCACACTTCCTCAACCGGAGAAAGAAAAGCCCTATCACCTCCTTCCTGTCTCTATGGAAAAGTCCCGCCCAATAGACACATGATATAACTCTGATTGGCTAAGGAGACGTCTGTCTAAATCGCTCGCGCTCATTCGTAAGTTACGTAAAAACCTTTTTCTCTCTTTTTAGGGCCCTAAAAGCAGTGCAAAGGGAAGGTTTATTATTTTATTTTTTATTTTTTTCAATCACCCGGGCACTTTTTGGGGTCTTAACATGCTCAAAAACTCATGAAAATCAGCAGACAGGTTGGACGTCACTGTGGCTCGGGCCTGGGCGTGGCACACACCCGTCACAGCGCCCCCTGGAAAATCTTGCTGCATAGCTGATACACACTTGCACGTATTCATGGAAAGCTTGGTAGACACTTAGATCTCATTGAGCTGAACAACTTTCTCATTGCATGTCATTAAGTTTAATCTACAGGAAGTGAGTTATTTTGAGTTGTTTGCGAAACACACCCAATGGAATGTGAAATACTCCTCCTTGGGAACTGATACAACCACCACCAAACCCAGGCTAATATGATGTCAAGACATTGATACAACCACCACCAAACCCAGGCTAATATGATCTCAAGACATTGATACAACCGCCACCAAACCCAGGCTAATATGATCTCAAGACATTGATACAACCGCCACCAAACCCAGGCTAATATGATCTCAAGACATTGATACAACCGCCACCAAACCCAGGCTAATATGATCTCAAGACATTGATACAACCGCCACCAAACCCAGGCTAATATGATCTCAAGACATTGATACAACCACCACCAAACCCAGGTTCACTTTTTGAAATCTCCAATATTTTGTCCTTTACTTTCAGCTAATTTGGTTCAAAATCAGTCAGAATAATGTCAAGACATGGCTGATGTGAAACTCTGAAGGAATTTGTGATATTGTGAATGATTTTGCAGTTCAAGACAGTTCAAGAAGCTTTTATTGTCATATCAACCACATACAGCTGGCGCAGTACATAGTGAAATGAAACAACGTTTCTCCAGGACCTGGTGCTACATAAACATACAACAAGAAGTTCAATACAAAACAACAAACACCACAGAGCTAGGACAGAAGTTTGTCTTAGCCACGTAAAGTGCACAGTGTGCAGCTAGGTGCAAACAGAGCATAGACAAGACAGTGCAAACAAGACAATAAATACAATAAAGACAACACAAAAGAACACAGGACACTTAGCGCTGAAAAGAAATAAAAGAACATGTACTGGAATGTAAGTGAAATAAAATAGATAAAGTGAGATGATGTAAAAAAAAAAAAAAAAAAAAAAGTATTGTGCTATTGTGAGGATTTAAATAAGAACATAATAGAAGAAAATTAATGTTATTATATCTTAACAGTGGAAAGTCCTAATGTTTCAAAACATTTTACTTAGAAAGAACAACTGGTTGTGAGTAATTCTGCTTAGTTTTATGACTTTGTGATGCTCGCAATAAATTTTTACATTCATCAGTCCATTGACTATGTCCACTAGAAGCTTTCCCCTTTATTTTTATTTTTTTAAATATGGCTTCATGTTCACAATTTATATATACAGAGTCAATCAAAAAATGTATATACACTTTAGGAAAAGAAAAAGTAGACATTTTTTCTGGGTGACTCTCTCTCTCTATATATATAAACTGATATAGTAATATAGTTTAGAGGGAGAGTCATTGTCCCTTTTGACATCACTGGACATTGCTATGATCTGTTTCATTACACCCAAACTGTCACTTTTGCCCTTATATAGTTCAGAGGGAGAGGCAGTTTTCTTTTTGCCATCAGTGTACATTGCTGTGATCACTTTCATTAGACCCAAATTGTCACTCTTGTCCTTTTGGTATTTCCCCTTTAAATGCATGTACTCGTTGTGCCTATGTGTCTGGTGCACTGGGCGGCGATGCCGCTGTTGCTTGGGCCTGATCTTTGTTGCTTGCAACTATATTTTTTCTTTCTTTTTTAAAGTTGAGTACCTGAATTTTTCAGTACATTGTCCTGACCTGAACATGTAACAACTACACTGAGGAGTGGGGTTATAGAACAATGTAGAAAATTTAAAAGAAAACTGAGTTCAAGTTCTGTTTATCTATCTGTCTATCTACACTATATTGCCAAAGGTTTTGGGACGCCCCTCTAAATCATTGAATTCAGGGGTTGGGCTTTGCCCCTTAGTTCCAGTGAAAGGAACTCTTAATGCTTCAGTATATCAAGACATTTTGGACAATTTCATGCTCCCAACTTTGTGGGAACAGTTTGGGGATGACCCCTTCCTGTTCCAACATGACTGCACACCAGTGCACAAAGCAAGGTCCATAAAGACATGGATGAGTGAGTTTGGTGTTGAGGAACTTGACTGTCCTGACCTCAACCCGACAGAACACCTTTGGGATGAATTAGTGTGAAGACTGCGTCCGACATCAGTGCCTGACCTCACAAATGCAGGAATTGAGGAATGATCAAAAATTCCCATAAACACAATTATAAACCTTGTGGAAAGTCTTCCCAGAAGAGTTGAAGCTGTTTTAGTTGCAAACTCCATATTACATTCATGTGCAAATGAAGGAAGATGTCCCAGTTTTTGGAATTTTTCACAGGCTCTGCTCTAATTCATCCCAAAAGAAAAAGAAAAAGAAAAAAATAACTTATGAAAGGATAAACACATCAAAGTGGATTTCAAGTTTTGGTCTATGCACAAATCAATCTTAAAGCAAGGACTCATATCATCCTATGAACTTGGAAACCTCTCTGACAGGGAAACACTTGTAGGGTTCTACCTAAAATAACTGAGGAACAAATACAGAACTCTTAATTTTTCAGATATAACCTTTTATAAAGGTGTTTTTTTTACTGGTCAAAAATATTGTTTTCCACAGGAAAGTGTTTCCTGAATCAAA
Source organism: Hemibagrus wyckioides (assembly GCF_019097595.1). Taxonomy (NCBI): domain Eukaryota; kingdom Metazoa; phylum Chordata; class Actinopteri; order Siluriformes; family Bagridae; genus Hemibagrus; species Hemibagrus wyckioides. The sequence goes on along the minus strand of NC_080733.1, from coordinate 9,964,721 downwards.
CATTTGCCTGGATGCTTAGTGTTTTCTACCTCAGTTTTAGTGACACTGTCTATGATCTGGTGTATATGCATTGGTCAGAGCAGCTACTGTACCACTGGACCAGAGGTCACTCAGAACAAAGCTACCATCACCATGCTTCACTGTAGAGTTGGTATTCTCAGGGTTATAAGCAAATTTAGGTTTCTCTAATAGAAATCCTTTATCTACATGTTTGCCGAGTCTAAAAGCTGCCACTTTTTTTGATAAAGCACAACTTTGTGGAGAGTCCAGGTTATCATTGTCCTGTGAAGAACTTCTCCCATCCATGTTGTGGATCCCTTCAGTTTCTTCTGAAGTTACATTGCCCATTTGGCAGTTCCATGGGCTGTTTAATATATTTAACCAAACCTTAACAGATTTATCTAGCAAATTGTCCCAGACAGTTATAGATAATCACCTCCCTCTCCACACCTCTACATGGTGCTTTATTTATTCAAATAAATTATGTATAAATTAAGTGATACCCATACACATTATTGGTTAAAGCTGCTGGCTTTTATTGGCATGTCAGCAATGCATATTTCTTGACACTACATTTGGAGTGTTTAAAAAACAGAGCAGGAAACCAAGAAACACACACAAACTGCTATAATAAACTTGTACACTTGTCACAGCAAATCAAAAATATTGTATTAAGGCTTTTATCCAGCCATCTATGTGCATTTAAGCCAAATTAATAGAATAAAATGCTAGTATAAAGTAAAATAAAAGCCATTGTCTGCTTTGTGTCAATAACAAACTCTAAATTTGTCTAAGTAGTTCACGTACACTCAAACTGGTGTGTTGTAGAGATATCTTAAATCTTTTATCTTAAATGATCTACTGCAAGATAAACAGTTAAAGCAGCTATTGACATTAAAGTGTGTACTTTAGTAGTAGTTTCATCAGCTCAGAATACAGTCTTGGCACTCTACATCATAAAGCATCTTAACGTTAACTGATAACACAAATAAAAAGGTCAATAAAATGGGAAAAAACAGCTCCATTATAATTCCTGTTGACCAGCCAAATTCAACTGTCAATACATGAAATGTTTATAAAGTACTTTGTTCAACCCACAGAGAATACATATAAAACTATAACAAAATGTCCCTGAATAAAAGCAAATCAAGCATAACTCCTGAATATGTCAAAAATGATGTGCTCTCAATATTTACAAGTATACCAAAGTATAAAAATGTCATAAAACTAAATCTAAGATGTAGGCATGAAGCCTGAAACTGTATTAATCAAGAGCTAAAATATTGTGTACATCAAACACACGGGTGTTATAACAAATACTGTCCTGTGTTATGATTATATGGAAGACTGTTTAAAATAATATATTGCAAATGCTTTACTGTGGTTTAAGCAACTGTGTACACATTACTGAAGCTGTTACTAATTCCATGTTTATTACAGAACATACATTGAGTGTTAGGCAAAGTCTGGTTTAAATATAAAGATTAAAGCAGAAATTTCACATATCTAAATGCAAACCAACTGTATTTTATTAAGGAAATTGTTAAATATATACCCTAGAGCTTTAAACTTCAGTAACTTTGCCAGTTAAACTAAATCTTCCTGACACTGATTTTATTAACCATGAACCAACACACGGCTTTGCCTTCTACAAATAATGTGAGGTGGATTATTGTGTTAAATGTTAAGCATTGCTTTATTCAATTTTAATCTCCCATGTCCATAACTTCGGTCAAATATACAATTCCTTAACTTTATACTCGACTGTAAACGTTTTGTAACTGATATTGTATTGCACGTCTCAGCAAACAGTTTGATATTTTGTGTTGGATTAGGACCATTGAGCTCAGTCTCTGTCAGGGTCACACTGGCCTGTAACACGAGTCTGGCTGCCACATGCGCAGATCTACTAGGATTTGATTGAGCTTCCGCATCCACAGATTTCTCTCGTCTTTTGTATCAGCACTAAGCCAGTTCCTGTGTGTTAAAAGATGTAGACATAAATTACTGATACGTCCCAGAAATTGATGTATACCTACCAGATTTACATAACATTTATTAGCACATATTATATTAGTGATAGTTGGAATATTATTAGTAATAGATCACAGATTGTACTGTTAATGTACTGAGGAGGGTCTTACTTTGTGACACACATCGTGTTCTTGCACTGGCTGACCAGAGTTTCTTTGTCATCGTCCCGTTGTGGTCTCACTGTAATCAGTTCAAAAGTGTTGGGCCGGGCACAGAACTCGCGGTTAGCAGGCTCCACTTTCCGACTTACACAGCTTGCCAAGTTGATACGACCAATAGGATTCTACACAGAACAGGTCACATGTTTAATAATTTTGCTTTCTGATTCGTCAAAACATATAGGATTGATGAAATCCCAATCTTGTCCAACCTTGCGTTTTTCATCATCGGGATAAGTCCAGTAGGAGATGCAGTACCCTGAGAGGACACACCATCTCCTATGCCAGGCTCCAAAACCACTGACATCTTCAAACATGGTCTAGAAATTTAGATAGCTGTGTCAGTTCAAATACCGTGTCAAAGCAATCATACGTATTATGAACAAGTGCACTTTTGGTGATATTTGTGCAAGGGATCTAGAACACTGACCAAAAAGCCTCTTTCCTGCACGTGGGAGTCAACCTCACACTGAATCCTGAGGTAAATATGGCCTTCCAAAGGACAGAGAAAGGGAACCTAGGAAATTTGAGGTGAAGATAGGAGTTTAGAAAATTTGTTTAACAGTTTCTCAGTTAAGCATGTGGCATATAAAAAAAAATATATAAAGAACAAAACATTTACAGTATTCATGGAAAAGAGAGAATAGTCTTCACCACACACAAGTGACTCGGGTTAGTAAAACACGGTAAAGCAGTTGCAATGCAAAACGTGATTAAGACAAAAACAGCCAAAGCCAACCCGTGTTGCTGAACATGGAACGAACATGAAAACCTTAGTCTGAAACATGTCACTGAGAAGCCTGCTCTCACACCCTTCATAATTCATCTACAAAGAGAAAAATGAGTGCGCATAAACAGGCTGATCTCTAGTAGGACTGTACCATGCTTGCATTAGGAAGACCTTAATAACTGCTTGGGGAACATGCAAATAAAGTGCTTACAAAGAACTATTTTGTGTCCTGAAAAATCCCATGGAAAAAAGATTTCTCAAGTTTTCTCATGCCAAAATGCACAAATTATACTAAAATACTATACCACAAGGTTTACCTTTTCCAGGGGAAATTTGTTTTTCCCAATAGCAGCCAGGGTTAACTTGTGTGACCCAACAAGAGCAAAGTTACTGGAGCGCACTGCATTCGGGCCCCCGGGACTTGCCACTACTACAAACAAAAAGAGTGTTATCCAAGCTGCACGTACTAACAGGAATAAATGATGCTAATTAAAGTTGCTTGTATTAAATACTCACCAGGTGTTTGGAGATTGCTTTTCTGTTATAGAACAGAACAAAAAAAAAGTCTGTCATTAATATCACATAACTGACCACCCAAAGCCCATAGTAAATATGAATTTAACATGTTGAATGTTCGGATTATTTACACATTTTTAGAAAATGTCTACATGTACCATCAACTAAACTGCAGTCAGGTTCATCTGACATATTTGATAACATTTAAAGATTTAAAGTGATGTCTGTCCGATTCACATTTGCTTTTCATTTATGAACACCCTGGTAAGAATTCCTCTCAGCACAGTTGTGTATATGTTTTAAGGAGGAACTCTTAGTTAGGAACTTTAGTGCCTCTTAGTGGTAAGAAAAGATTCTGTGTGAATACGACCCTAGAATATCATGCGTTTCCCGGCACTGCATAAATAGTTAAGAAACCAATACTTACAGTGATTGCAAGGAATCTCTTGGGAGTGATTGCCTAATGGGAGAAGATGAATTATTTTTTGTACGCAACAGTACACAATTTTACATTACAAAATGTGTAAACAAAACTACACAACAGAAAGACTTGTACCTTGGACTTAGATGGCTTCTTTCTTTTATCAAGAAACAGCTCACGTTTCAGAACCTGAGGAAACAGAATATCTAGCACTGAGAAATGTCTAAATTATGCATGTTTAAATACAGAGAAAGAAAGAAAGAGATTACTTACAAGATAATAAACCTCAATATCAATCTCAAAGTCACTGGACACATCAGGCCTGAAAAATAAACAAAATTAAATGTAAATGAATGTATTAACAGGTGGCAGTAATATCCACACTGGTAACAGCAATTTAGACTCACAGAGTAAACTTGGTGGAAAAGGTCAAGGCATCCCCACTGAGTGAATTGTTGATGCTGGCCAGAGGAGTAGCAACCGTGTTTTCGGCTCCAGCACGGATCATCACAAAGAAGTAATGGCATCCAGATTCTTTATTTAAAAAGCAAAAACCACACATTTAATAAACAAGGTTTAAAACTGAAAACATCACCATATGGATGGAAACTGCATATTTTGATTGGTGTGAAATAGCTTTTGATAAAAATTTTATGATACTTGATATTTTCAAATGTAATACAAATATGGATAAAACTAATCAGCTATTTTTAATAACTGACTATACCTACAAAAAGGTGCAGTATCATGATCTATATTTTCACATCAAATCTCTTGCCAAAAAAAACCTTTACAGAACACTTAAAAATAAAACAACAGAGAGGATATACCAGGCCTATTAGCGGTAGAACAGACAAAGTCTGCCTTAAGTGGTAATCTGAGCTCTTGCAGGGTGATGGAGCCCTTGGAGGCAGGCACTCCGATGTCTTCCGGGGCTTTGGAGGAACTTTTCTTCTGAATTGCTGGTCCCTCTGCCTTTAGCCGATCCAGCTCAGCTTTCAGAGCCACTCTTCTCTCAGCTGGAGAAAGAACAGTCCATTTATTCAAATACAATTAGGCACTGGTCTAGAGATCTGTCTGTCACTATCACTCACTGGCTATAAGCAGCAGCCTCTCAGCTTCAGCCTCAACCTGAGAGCCCTTTCCATGCTCCTCGTCTGTGCAGCAGTTCAGTGCCTGACTGGCTTGATGGATCACCGTCTGCTGCATGTTCATCTCATTGGTCAAAACCTAAAAGCATAAAATGAGACCGTTCCACTTGAAACTATCCAATCACACAAGTACATATCGTTCCAAACTAAACAATTGTTCCTTTGACTCACCTGCATCTTTTGTTTAATGCTAATGTGACTGGCATTCTGGGGTTCTTCCATTCTTTGAGACACATCTTCTTTCCTCACAATCACCTGTTTTACCTGAGGTCTCTCAGTCTCCTTTATTCTAGTTGATCTGTATGCATCAATGCTAAAACACAGGAGGTACCCATTAAATACCTATGATGGAGTTTTAGTAATGGTATTTAGCTTCACATGTAATCGTTGCACTGTAGGATTACCTGTAGGGTAGTTTGTGCTCTTCTTCCAGAGCATCAATGCTGTCAGAAGAGCCAGCACAAAGCATTCGTGCCCTTTGGAATTTTGTGGGCCTGGATACACCTTCAGGAGTTCCATTTTTCTCAATAAAGGAGCTGGCTGGGGTTGATGTCTGATACATTACAAAAACAACGTATGTGGTATTGAAATAAAAACATTTATAATATTTTGGAAAAAGAAAGTGGCAATTTACAGAGAGTTTACACAAACCTATCTAAACTAAATCAGGCTTTCTACTCGCTGATTTTTACTGGAGAATAAAATTTTAATTCAAGATGTGTTCCAAAGTATGCTAGACTCACCATGACTTTCCTCTCAGGGCTCTTGACCACAGCAGCCACAGTCTCTGCCAGCGGGGTGAGGAGAGACATGGAGGAGATGTTTAGAGCATCTTCCTCATCATCCTCTTCAGCATCATGCTCATCATTCTCCTCCAATACATCTTCAAAATAATGGTTAATGACCTCAGAGTTAATGGAGCCATCGACATTCATCTCGATTTCACGTATCTCCTCCTCTGAAGAGCTTTTAATCTTCTTGCCTTTTTCTTTTTGCTCCTCCATTTCTTCTTTTTCTACTGAAACCTCAACCTTCTTCATTGGGCTTGACATGACAGGCTTAATATTTGAGGTTTCTGATGAAGGAAAAAAAAAAAAAAAGGTTAGAAGATCAATCATGTAGTCGTTGTGCTTAAAGCTACAATAGTACTAATGGAAAAAAAAGTATATATTTTTCCCAAAAAGATTTCAGAGGTAAACATTTTACCATTTTCACTGGATTTTTTTTCCAGAATATCCAGGACTGGTGCTGACAGCTCAGTGTTAAGTACTGGGACAGACGTTTTAATGGGATCTTTTTCCACCTGAGAATGACAAAGAATTCTGCAATCATATCTCTGTTTCTTCTCCTTTGCATTGGAGTAATACATGACATTTATTTAGGCTGACTTATGTTGTAAAGATTGATTACAGAGAATATCTCTGTTTAAGGGGATTCAATACAAAAACACTGACAAACCTTAGATTCTGAGTTATTTGTGTCCTCGGTGAGATCCTCTCTGCTTTTTGACATCTTGTTGTTCTGAAATCGACTGCGAACCTGTGCCAATTCTACATCACGCTCCTAACAAGAACGGCAAATTATTTTCAGATAAAAATTTAACTCATGCCATTTCACACAATATGAAGGGGAAAAAATTAAAAGACTCACCATTTTCTGCTTCTGAGTGAGGAGGGCTGTACTGGAAGTGCCCTGTGTGACAGCAAGCCTCTCCTGAAACAATGTCGATTTGTGAGTGGATGATGGTGTAACAACAGGTGAACGAGCCAGACCAACACCGTTAAGAGGAGAACCCTGATTACGTTCTTGACACCTTTCCCCAAAACGCTCCAAAAAGGACTTGACACCACCTTGGGACGATGCAATGATTAGGACCAAAAAAAAAAAAAAGAGGATTACAATAAAATTAGGTAAAATTATTCAGAATTGCAGTTTAGTGGAGAATTTACTCACCAGAAGGTCCAACTGGGCCACCTTTCGGTAGGGGTGTTGAATCCTTGGTCAGCCTCTCAGCAGCCTGAGAGAGCACTACACTGGAGGAAGGGTTGGCAGGAACATTTGTTTTTGCAGGACTTGCATTAACCGATTTTCCTAGTCCTAGGTCTTTGCATGGGGCCTTCAGAGGGCTTTGGGAACTCTGGGTAGACTGAGAAGACGATGGGACTCTTCCAGATTTGAGTGGAGTGGAGTGCTGACTAGAGAAGCTCTTCACAGGGCTGGATGCTGGAGAGAGGTGTCCTTTAGCCAACTTTCTCTCAGGAACCTCAGTCTTCTGTGGGCTTGGAGGAATCACTCTGGAGGGCTTGACTGGAGAATAAACTGGTGGCTGGAACAAACCAAACATGATTAAGAAAGTTATAAATACAACAACAACAACAAAAACGACAACCAAAACTCTTTTTTTCATGCTCAATGAGAACATGATTTGTGCACCCCACCTGCTGAGTGCTGTGGACAGACTTGCTAGCAACTGGCTGGACAGTCTTAGCTTGTTGTGCAACAGAAATGGGCTTGACACTAGTGCTCATTCCCACATGTGCTGGAGGAGGAACACAGGCTGTGCCAGGCTGCCCTTGTGCATTGTCTCTGTAAGTGGGCGGTTGCCCGAGATCATCTTCCCAGGAACTGATTGTCGCAGCAAGGTTTGCCAGTCTGCCCTTCCTGCCTAATGGCTTCTCGGATGTGATGGCTGGAGCTGGATTAGTAGCAATCTCCATCCTTTGGGATTTAACAGGGGACAGAGCTATGCTGTTGGGAACTGGCTCCAAGTTACCTGTAAATACATTTCAATATGAACGAACATTTTGTAAACATCAAAAAAGAACGTTATTAACTATGATCATATAGTTGTCACAGTGAAGCCATTTCATAAAGAATAAAGTCCCACTGACATTTTAATTCATTCATAAGGCACAAGTGTGTATCTAGTAGTAATCATATCCACCAGTGATAAGCAAATACATCTGAACTTAACAGGCCAAACTAAATATGGCAGATAGTCATCCAAGAACTAACTGACTCAGGCCTACCCTCTGAATCCCAGTAGTGCCTCTGTTCTGCCAGTCTCTGCAGACGAGATCTCATGTTGCTGGCAGTTGGAGTGGCAGCAGGAGTGCCTTTGAGATCTTCGCTGCTTTCCGCCATCATAGAGTGCTTCATCTTATCTGTGCATCCTGTTCTGGTCTGTGAAGGACAAGCCTCAATTTTCTCAGTGTCTGGAAGTGTGTGTGCAGGCCCTTTGCCCGAGTCTAAGCTAGAATGCATAGGTAGTCTCTCCACTGTAGCTGAGTGGACACTGCTTGGTGCTGTGGTGGGACTCTTGTCCTTTGCGGGCTCTGAAGCCGTGACCTGAAGAGTAGCGGGTTCCTTGTTCTCTTCCCCAACGGCATTCTCCTCTGAGCAGCGGCGCTTAGAAGGAGAGGGTTTGGAGGAGGGAAGTACTGTAATACAAACACAAGTGATTTTATTAAGACAAAGTTAAAAATCTGAAATAACAGTATTATCATTCTCCTTATCATACAACAAACTTTTTATCATCAGCCAAAATTCAGCTAGGAGGATTGCACTGCAAATAAAAAGCCAAGATTAAGGCAGCAATAATGAATCCTATGAATGGAGACTTCAGGCTTTTTCCATTAAGAACACATATAGATGTAAATAATGGTGTGCTAGGGATTAAATAGATCGCGTCCAGGGCATTAAAAACAAAGCTCTCCGTTCATGTATTTCGACCCGACAACAGATGGTTCTGTTCATTTAAAATGAATTATACAATTATTGTGCAGACTTATTCAAATGAACACAGACTTTAAAACTCAGTTTAACAAAATGGCACCTTTTTCAGCCGGTGGCTGACTGATGACACTGTTTGTCTCTGCGAGTGGCTCTCTTGACCTCTTGGTCATTTGTCGATTGGCTGCTGTGGGCCTCTCCGCCATCTTCTTCTGAAGATTCTCCCTCCGAGCTCGAGTGCGCTCTAACAGTTTCTGAGTAAACAGTAAAAACACACAGTTGTGTAACTAAGGAAACTCGGAAGGAGATATGTTATGATATGAGGTTATACGTTGACAGAGGCTTTTAAAAATGTACTCTACGGGGATAATTGACAAAAAAAAGCTACATAAAAGGTTTTTTTTTAACCGCTAAAATGTGATCTGAATACAGACCCATAAAAATAGTATGAATGAAGAAAGGAATTATTTGCAAAAGTGGATTGATATGTTATAATACACTTTAATAACAAATTCTAACTGCCCTTAGGTTATCCAAATGTCTCAGCTGATTAAGTGAACTACTTTGAACTAGTCTATCAGCCGAGTCGATCACAATCATATATTTTTAACTGCAGCGCTGTGATGTTTTAAATGAATTAAAAATAGCAGTTTCAGTTCCTGCCTCATACCCGCTGTGTGCCTCGCCTAACTGTTTCACATGTGAAACAAACAGAACGCTTTATATTTCATAATACATACTTCATTTTACTTGCTATTAAAATCAGAAATACAGATCACCAATATGATGCAAGTACTGTCCTTACAGTATTAGGACACTTAAGTGCAGTCTCATGTGTATCCATATTCTTTAAATCTATGGTCCACAAAGTGTGCTCCTGGGACCCCCAACAGGCCACAAGACATAGCCAGGGTTGCATAATTTATTTAGCTACAGTGTGCACCAGTATACAAAGCAAGGTTCATAAAGACATGGATGAGCGAGTTTGGTGTAGAGGAACTTGACTTGCCTGCACAGAGTCCTGACCTCAACCTGATAAAACATCTTTGGGATGAATTAGAGCGGAGACTGTGAGCCAGGCCAAAACTGTGATGTCTGCCTTTACATGCACATGAATGTAATACGGAGTTGGCTCTCTCTTTGCCGCTATAACAGCTTCAACTCTTCTGGGAAGGCTTTCCACAAGGTTTAGGAGAGTGTTTATGGGAATTTTTGACCATTCCACTAGAAGTGCATTTATGAGGTCAGGCACTGATGTTGGACGAGAAGGTCTGGCTCACAGTCTCCGCTCTTTATCCCAAAGGTATTCTATCAGGTTGAGGTCAGGATTCTGTGAAGTTCCTCCACACCAGACTCACTCATCCTTGTCTTTATGGACCTTGCTCTGTGCACTGGTGTGCAGTCATGTTGGAACAGGAAGCGGTCATCCCCAAACTGTTCCCACAAAGTTGAGAGCATGAAATTGTCCAAAATGTCTTGGTATGCTGAAGCATTAAGAGTTCCTTTCACTGGAACTAAAGGGCCGAGCCCAACCCCTGAAAAACTCAATGATTTGGAGGGGTGTCCCAAAACTTTTGGTAATACAGTGTATATCTGCCAAGAATGCATGTCGGCCACCTTAATATGATGCCAAGCAAAGACATGATCATGATCATACACATCCCCAAGCTGACTCTGGCATCCTCTGAGCAAGGAATGGAAATTTCAGTTAGTGACTGTCATTCCCAAAATATGCTGTCACGTGATACCATTAGATCATTTCATTGGTCATCCAACTCAAGTCATACTTTGCTTACCGTTGGCTAGTTTTGAGTCAATATTTTTAGATTATTTCCCTGGAAAATATATTTGTGTTAAAATAAATCTGTAAAAATGAACAATGTAAACAGAGAACAATCTCTGAATAGCTTGGAAGCAGACAACCACGCCTTAACCAACCACGCACTAGCTAAACAAAGATAAGGGCAGTTTGGCTAGCTGAATATTAGCTAGAGATACATGCAAAATATTCTAGTCATTTTGTTTTTTGTTGTCTTGTAAGAAAAATTTCTACACATTTATATAAATATACAGCCATTCGTTAGTTAGATATCCGAGTAGTTAGTTACAGTTAGTCAGGATTGTATAACATTACTGTTCAATTACAGCGAATACAAAACACACGATATTAACAGACAGTATTTACCTCGGTGAACGGATCCATTCCAGAGTAAATTAATTATAAACTCGAACTAAATAACGCTGTTACACCCCGCTTTCCTCACTATAAACCCTATCTGAGGACTAGTCTTTTCTAAAGCTTCCTCTGCACGCGCATACACACACTCACGCGCGCACACACTGCTACTGCTTGTTCAAAATTTGAATTTCAGCGCTGCTCTCAGTGCGCTCTCACTAACGGACGGCCACGTCACGTCACCGGCCCTCCTTCTCGGCTCGATTTCAATTCAGGCACTTAAGCACTTCCACTACTCCCTTCAGCGCCGGAATGCGCCTCGTATTTGATGCAAACCTGTCAAATTACGATCGAATATTAAAAATAATGTGAAATATTAGTCAGTTCTAAACGATTGAATTATATAAAATCAGCGCTTTATGGAAGAATTCTAGGTAATGGGGAGTAGGGAAATATAGGACGTATTTGAGCTACGCCCCATATTGATATGGAAACCATACTGCCACATCCCCAAGGCGTTGCTCAAAGGCCGTTGTCGTTTGAAAAGTGTTGCACGTGAATTATTCCCAGAATGCACTAGTGCAGAAATGATAGCTCCACTTTCCCAGTACAGGCTGCAGAAAATACACCAGCACACAAACTGGGAGCTGAGGAAACTATAGCTAGTTTGACTGGGAGCAAGGCAGTGTGGTTCAAAATATGTTATAAAAGAGCAAAACACTTTTAAAGTTACACTACAGTGAGGGAAAAAATGATTACAGACTTTTACAAGATTATTATTATAACTTTTATTTGTTTGTTTGTTACTATATCTGTGTTTTTTAGTGTAATTTTTCCAATTAATCAAACAGCATTTCCAATATTTCTGATATAAACAGGAGAGGATGAATCAAACTGCACAAATAAACAAGAACTGCACTGGCAAAAGTTTTGGGACACCCCTCCAAATCATTAAATTCAGGCATTCCAATCACTTCTTGATTATAAAATCAAGCACCTAGGCATACAGCCTCATGGAACGGGTCTTCATGGCCGAGCAGATGCATCACCAAGTGCAATACAATGCGTCGGTTGCAGTGGTGTAAAGCACGCTGCCACTGGACTCTAGAGCAGTGGAAACGCGTTCTCTGGAGTCACAAATCATGCTACTCTGTTGGACAAACTGTGGGTTTGATGTTTGCCGGGAGAATGGTCTTTGCCTGACTGCATTGTAGCAAGTGTAAAGTTTGGTGGAGGGGGATTATGGCGTGGGGTTGTTTTTCAGGGGTTGGACTTGACCCCTTAGTTCCAGTGAAAGGAACTCTTAATGCTTCAGCATACCAAGACATTTTTGACAATTTCATGCTCCCAACTTTGTGGGAACAGTTTGTGGATGACCCCTTCTTGTTCCAACATGACTGCACACCAGTGCACAAAGAAAGGTCCATAAAGACATGGATGAGTGAGTTTGGTGTGGAGGAACTTGACTGTCCTGACCTCAACCCGATAGAAGACCTTTGGGATGAATTAGTGTGAAGACTGCGTCCGACATCAGTGCCTGACCTCACAAATGTGCTTCTAGAGGAATGGTCAAAGATTCCCATAAACACACTCCTAAACCTTGTGGAAATCTTTCCCAGAAGAGTTGAAGCTGTTCTAGCTGCAAAGGGCAGGGCAACTCCATATTACATTCAAGTGCATGTGAAGACAGACGTCCCAAAACCTTTGGCAATATGGTGTATCTGTGCATGATTGTGCAAGTAGTGCTGGTTGAATAAAAGAACTCAATTCAATCACATGCTTGTTGCTTCCTTCAAGTGTGCTACATATGCTAACTATGTATGTATGTATATACTGTGTGTGTATAAATATATACACTTCATTAAAAGTACCACATGGCATCCATTTTTACCAAATTAAAACAAATACAAAAATAATCAACCTCACCACCAGTGATTATTTGCTATAACAGCACACACTGTCATAGTTTTTATATGCCAGTGTTGGGGCTTACTATCCACTGCGGTCAAAATTGTTACAGTTGTTATGTAATAACTAATACAGTCATAGTTACACCTCATTAAATTGAGCCACTATCTATATATATTAAATTAATAACATACATTGAGTGATTTTGAGCTTAAACCAATCACATATTATTTGACAATCAGGTTCTGCAATACTGGCATCACTATGACTTTTTGGGGAAGGCTCCGATGTGGATAAACACCGTTATGGCTGACAAGGTAAGAGACACTTGTATAAGGGATCTCAGACCGCTGGATTTCCCCTCGTCTGAAATCGTCATCTTTATATCATTAAGTTGGTACATGTGGAGTGCATTCTTCAACTGAGACAAAAAAGTTTGAGGAGGATTATATAGAGTAGATATGCCACTGCAAGAAGGTCCTATGTTTGAACAGACAGGGGCCTTTCTGTGTGGAGTTTGCATGTTCTCTCTGCGCCTGTGTGGGTTTACTCCGGGTTCTCCAGTTTCCTCCCACAGTCCAAAAAACCTGTACATTAGGTTGATTGGTCATTCTAAATTGCCCATAGGAGTGAATGTGTGGTTGTCTGTCTATATGTGTGGCCCTGCGATGGACTGGTGGCCTGTCTAGGGTGTACCCCTGCCTTTCGACCAATGTGTGCTGGGATAAGCTCCAGCAGATCCCTGTGACCCTAATTAGGAATAAAGCAGGTATAGATAATGGATGGTTCAACTGGATTTTGTTTAGCAGTTTGCTGCACAAACATTAACCAACCTTCAATAATCATTTATAAAAAGGGATGTCACCTGACCGGAAGATCAGGGTTCAAGCCCCAGCACCGCCAAGCTGCCACTGTTGTCCCCGTGAGCAAGGCTCTCAACTTACCCTGCTCCAGGGGCACTGTATCCCTGCTGACCCTGTGCTCTGACTCCAACTCGCAAGGATGGGGTTATACGAAGACACAATTTCACTGTGCCGTAATGTATATGTGACAAAGACAACTGTGCCTAACTGAATAAACCCTACATTTCTTTCCCATCTCAGGGGATTGTAAAAGAAACCTGTTGCAAGGAACTCAGAGGAAGTTTACGAATGTGAATTATGGTGTGTGGTCAGTTTTAAACTATACATGACGAAGTGGAAAAAAAAACATGGTCTCAACATGTTATTCCAGCAGATGGTGCTACAGACTCGAGGACTACAGCCAGAACAGATGAATAATGTTGAAACCGTTCTTCTCTTGTACAGCTCACAAGAGGCTCTGAAGCACTGAGGAACAAAGCACCATAGACAAATAGAATCAAGACACTCCCATTAAAAATTCCCTTTTCTCTCTCTCTCGCCTACAGATACTGTATGTCAGTTATATTATTCACCTGAAACATGATTGAGGTACACTTAAGAGATCATTTTCATAATGTTAGATCTTTAACCGAGAGAAATATTCTCACGCGCGCACAAAAAAAAACAATATCAAATATCATATAAAATACAATATAAAAACACAAAAGACAAAGGTTAGTTCATATCAATTTATTTATTTTAAAAACAAGATGGGGATCTTTTCAAAATGGGGGCAAAGATTTAAAAAATAAAATTAAAAAAAAAAAAGTTTCCCATCTGTCATTTCCTTGAGTGTGCCTATGGGCTGAACAATAGGGTCACAGCAAAAGTGTATGGACAGTCAAGGCCTACAGCAAAGCCTTCAACTGACCCACTACTAAAGAGAAAGCATACATGGCAATTGAAAAGTACCTAAACCAAGCCATTCTCCTCTGTGTGTGCGTGTGTGCGCGCGCGCATGTAGAATAGTCCTAAAGAATGATTGCTTTTCTAAACTGGACTGAATATTGCACTCCCCAGAGATTCAGAAAACTAAAATGAAAGAACATGGCTCCATTAAAGGGGGAAAAAAAGTGTGTCCTGGCCCCAACCATACTTCTGACAAGACTTGATAATTATAGTGAATAAATAGAGTTGACATTTATAACCCATCCTGACCCTAAATTAAAAAGTGACTTCAGGAATTGGAGAAAAAGAACTCTTTTGGTCCTTTTCAGCAACTAAAAATATTCTTTGCACTGACTTTTGAAAATTGTGTATATCCTCTTGTCCAATTATAACAGCAATGTTCAATTTAATCACAACCAACAGCATTACACAAACACACACCTTTTCATAATGGTTAAAATAATTCATTTTAGAATAATGGAGAATAGAAAGTTATCCCATGATTGGACATTGGGAAAGTCATGAGGAACTGCTGTGTTATATCCATGACTGGTACACTGGTATCCAGGAGGCACCATATCTGTGTGCTTTGACCTCTCTCATTCATTCAGCTGGTGAATCCACAGATCAGGTTTAATTTGTTACATCTCGGTATTTCGATTAGTCATGACTCGGAATATTAACCATCACATTAATTGCCCACAGCTTGCACTAGGTACATTTTTTTTCCCACTAGTCGCATACAACTGGCACTTTACTGGATGCAGCAGTTGTGACCGTTGGCATCTTTGAAACGCAGGCGCATCTTAGGTCTGTATTTTTCGAGGTAAAGAAGCTGTTTGGAGTTGAAGGCTCCACGTCTCTTCCTGAAAATAAAACAGGTGATGGGTGAGCGGTGAAGCCAAGAGATGAACGGTACCAATAGAAAGATTCTGTGCATGAATGTTACATACTGCCGGATAAACTGCACTGCATCCTCATACTTCATTCCACTCTCGATCAGGGCCAAGGCCACGAGTACAGGTGCTCTACAGGAAAAGAAAAAAAAAACAAAACAATATTAACGTTATTTTTTTGGGGGGAAAATACAGAGACGGACTCCTAATTATAATAACACCATATTGTGGGTTGTGATTTCCACCACTGTAATAAAACAGTAAAAATCACAGCCTGCCTGTCTAAGCTTCACAGTAACTATATTGAGAACCACAATAAACTATATTCAAGCTACAAATATTCACTTATCCGAAAAGCAGAAATGCTGTTTACAGTATCCGGTTGCCACAAAAGGTGGGATCCCACAGGACTCAACAAAAAGCTGTGTGATCAGGAGTGTTTCATTTTCATATGAACTATGAATCTCATGGCAACAAGGAACATGCTGGACTGCTCAGTCTCCTGTTTACATTCAGTCACTATTATAATTTGCAATGAAAACCAACCAAATTCTATACATGCAAAAATAACTGATGAGAATCCCTTCAGGACCTTCAGCCAGGAACCACAATTTGTCAAATTAACGGCTACAAACACCAATCAAAGTCAACAGGGCTTCAATAACGGTGATCCGGATTCTCTAAGAAAGTGGCCACGTGAATTATTGGAAAGAAATGCCGAGTGTTTAAGGCTCTTAATTGAGAAAACGATATTTCCATGCATAGTCAGTGTTGTGTCTGCTGACTGTCCATTCAGTAATCTCCTAACCGTTTCATTCTGAATTCATCAGTGTGTAACCTCTGGGTGGGGTTTACTTGTTCTGACTGTTCAGTGCTTCTCTTCAGGTAGTTCACAGTTTCTATGACGGTTAATGAGTTTTCACACTTATTAGTTCAGTTCCTGAGCCTGAATTAGACCAAAATTGATACTTCTGGTTCCTTTATGAAAAACTTTGGCTTGAGGTTTGTAGAGCTGAAAAAACACACACAGGCTGTAAAAAACCCCCTTCATTCACTGGTCAGAAATATGATGACAGAAAAGTAAACAAGCCTTGGCCAAGTGTGCGTAGAAATCAACAAAACCATGAGTATAGAGAACATAGAGCCTCACTCAATAGCTTACTAGATACTCATTAAAAATAATGAGTAGTTATTACTAAACACTTTTCACATCCATTTCTTTTCTCTTTTTGTTTGGTCAGAACACACTGCATTTCAACACCTCTGTCTTTTGGGCGAGTTTGTGGCTCAGGTTAGCAGCTCAATGGTATAGGTCAGTTTAGTCCCGTGTTCTCACCTGCACCAAAGAGGAAAATGCAGAGGTTCTATTCAAATGGACTAAACACTATTTAGAGAGACACACACACACACAGAGGTTAAACATTTCTCACAAACCCAAATATTTTCACCGCTCTAAACAACCTATCTTTGTGAGATATGTATACTGGAAATTGAACTTTTGTAAGCACCTGTCCATGTCATTAATATGCAAACAGGTTTAGATGAAGGAAATTCCGGTTTAAACTGAGCCATCGGCGTAAGCCATAGCGACAAGGAAAAGGTGTTTTCCCCGTTTCTGTAAAGGTCATATTTACCGGCCCAATCCTGCAACACAGTGCACAGCAATGCAGCATCCTGGTTCATCACGGAACTTGGTCTTCACCAAATTTAGCCAATCATCAACAATCTGGGTGGGGGGTGGAGCTCCATCATCAAAGGGCCAGTCCTGTATGGAGGAAAAAAAAACATGTACACACATATGAACATCTCATATCTATTTCATAGCGCATACACGTTCTGGAAACACCAGGGAGTTAAATACAGATGAGGTGTGCTTTCACTCAATGCCAAGTCTGTGCTGTGAAGCACTTCCTTCTAAGCTAAACTGAAGAGTTACAGAGAAAGGCCCAGGAGGACCTCGGGGCTAAAAAACATAGCAAAAGAATGGATTTCTCACAAACTATTCTTGAACACAGAGATCTGCCAACCTCCTCCCAGCCTGAGCAGCAAAAAACAGGAGAGATGGTTTGGGCCAAAAGGGGAGGAGGCAGTCCAGAAATTAAAAGATAATCAGGCTGGGACGATGAGATCAATAAGGACAGGGAGGAAAAAAAAAAGGGAGAGTGAAACAGTCATGGGGCAGTGAGTGGGAAATGGAAACAAAAAAGGAGGCTGGGTAAGCGCTCTGACGCAGGAGGTATTGAGTTCACCAAAATGATGAACAAGTCTAATGTCATCTGGAGGGAGCAGTTCAGTTCTCTGATAAACTCATTGTTGAAACATGGCCTTGGAGAACAATCACTGCAACAATGAGTGAGAGAAGAAAGGAAAAAAAAAAGGAAAGGAAAGAGTGGCTTCCTTACTATATTTCTGCTCACTGCCAGCTAAATCAAGTTCTCTCTCTTTTTACTTCACACATCTCATGCTCTCTCTCTCGCACCCCTGCCCACAAGCTGCAAAACACACTCTGGTATTTTAACATGGTACAAAACTTATACTGTTTTTTTATTCATTCTGTACAAAAACATAGGCGACAAGCCTGAGATCCATGGAGAGTGCAGAATATTTGCACTCCTTGCTAAAAAGGAGTTCAATAACGGTTCCAAGACCCAATGCTCTTTTCTTTCCTTCCACACTGCATGGCTTTTATTCATTTCCAGCACATTTGTTTCATTTTCATTCCTAAATTAGTTTAGCTGGGTCATGACCAAATAACATTTTCAGAAAAGAAAAAAAGCGAGGGGTTTGCTGAGCTGGGTCAAACATTTATGGGATTACAAGAAAGGGTTGGAAATTTCCACCTTTTAAAAAAAAAAGAAAAGAAAAAGTTACTGGCTTCTCTCTTAATCTATAAACCTCTGTCAACCATATAGCCAAGACAGAGAGATTCTGACTTTTAGAACTTTCACAGCTGTCTAAATGTTTATTCATGACATCCTTTCAAAACAGGCAAAAAATATAGACTGTATGTGACACCGTGATAGTAGACAGCAATTTACAATCTGGCAGTTGACAAAATAAGGAATAAAACAGTCCACGGGAACAGATGTTTAAAATCTGTGCTGGAACAGTATAAAACATTCATGACAGGATAATTGTACAACCTCATCAACCTCAAATCATCATGGTTCTTAGTATATCCCAGTGTAAAGGCCCCACCCCAAGCCAAGGGAGAAAGGGAATAATATAACTCAGCAGGCTTAGTCTCTGCCTGACTGCACTCCTCTCTCATAGCTATCTAGTTATACAAATGCATCATACCCAAGCATGACTTGCACTTTTTTTGAACAGAAGCTGACCACCATTATTCTGTGATCTTTATGAAACTGGCACAAATTTCATATTCTGTATAGAGAAGATCATCTTCATCTGAATTCTTCGCCAAATGATCTGCATGACTGCAGCTGGTGTGTGGATGCACACTGATTATTATGCATGTTCATTTGAAGAACAAAATCTGGATGCAGGTTAATTCAGTCTGAACGGAAGGATGTGGGATGTTAAAGATGCGAATTTGCTTCCGGTAGCGGTTACTTTCACTTTGCCCTGTGTCGAAACTCTCAATTCTAGCGACCCAATAGAAACAAAGTTTGTGGGCGATTCTCTTCGGTTGGTTAAAGAAGGTTGTGTTTTCTTGATGTGGACTTGAGAAAAAATAATTACTGACCACTCAGGTTACTGTTAGGTATTCAGCTTGTAGTAGGTTCCACCTGCTGTGTAACTGCTTTAAGGGCAAGACACTGTATTCCAACTGGATTTAACTACACTGCTTACTGTTCTTGTACAGACTTGTGTACTGGAAGAGGAAATGCTGACAGTGGTTTAGGTAGACAATGCAACCTGGCTGATACCACTGAGCTGTATGACAGAACACTACACTTCTGTTTTACTGAGGCTCATACGTAGGGGCGGCTCCTTAGGATTTTCCCTGCTCCAGGGGGTTTACTTAAAAGAGCAAGCCAGAGTTAGTCAGTGTGTGTTGACAAAGTGTGTGTGTGTGTGTTCCAGAGTAATCTGAGAGTGCAAGAGGCTTATAGTAAGAAACCTGAACAACAGTGCTTACCAGAACCTGGATGCCCTCCCGCTCCACAGGCGCCTTGTCGTAAGTGGCCTCGCACACGCGCACAAGTGTGTTTACCTCAAACTTCTTCAGTTCCTTAAGGGCAGAGTCAGAGGAGCACAGGTTACTTCCTTGTGCCTTACACACACACACACACACACCCACTTAGAGGAGGATCGACATGTACAACCCTTACCTCTGTGAACTTGTTGAGCGTTGAGTTGGTAGGGTTGTGCGTGATGAGGAATCTCATGCACTCGTAGGTAATTTCAACAGCGGCAGGGCGGTTCATGTTGGCAAGACGGCTTTAAAACAGTAATAAAAATGTTTGATTCCTGTTCCTTAAAAACACTTTGGCTCAGATTCAGCAAGGACTTTTATTAAAAATAAATTAAACAAAAACAAAAAGAAAAATGAGCGTGGGTGAGATGGAGGGCACTGGACTACAAAAAAAAAAATAAATAAAAAAAAAAAAAAAAAAAAAAAAAAAAAATGGAGGATGGTTTCGTCCACAGTGCACAAACGATGTATAAAACGGAATGAACTTAAAAAGTAAAAAATTAAATTAAAAAATTTAAAAAAAAAAAAAAAAAAAAAAAAAGAAAACAAGAGAGACTATCCTTCAGTCATCTAATGAGACAACTGTAGATTACCCCATTCAGGAGAGGTGTTTTGGATTGACTGTAGAGACAGAAAGTGGCAGGGGAGGGAGAGAGAACTTGTTTGCGCTCAGGCTGAGGACTACGCGTAATCCCAGGGGGATTCAGGAGAGACAGGCAGGGCTCAGTGCTAGCTGTCAGGGGGGTTTCTGGGTAGCGTAGTCCCGCGGGGGGCTGATGATTCACTTGTTCACAATGGTGAGGTGCTGAGCATGGCAGAAGTCTCCACTCACAAACGCCATAAATGTGCGGCCCGGATCTGCACGGAAACACTGTCGAGAGAAGGAAAGAATAAAAAAGTCAAACGCAAATGCAATTACATCTTCAAATAAATAGGTTCGCAAAGACCAGCTTTCAAAACACATTAAATTATCTAAACTTTAGATCTATTTATGTACATAACATCTAATTCAAACCAGGGATGAAACCCGGTGCCACAATTTTCCTGAATGTCATTTCTAGAAAAATGCGAGACACTAGTGATTATACTTTCATTGTGCTTCATTATAGATGCCCAAACTCGTACATATTCATCAGGGTTTTTCTTTCTTTATTTTTTTTAAGTGTGGTTAGTGAAGTTGGTCTTCATTCCATTTTAGAAACACTGAATTTTATATTCTATGTCCAAAACAAACCTTGCATAAACAATCAAATGTAAACTGCTTAGGATGTGAAAGACTATATTGAACAGGTTGAATATACAGCAATAGTGTTACATGTTAAAGACTTATTTTTATTCATTTGTGCAAACAGGCATGATATTGTCTGCTAGAGAAGAGTGAGATTGGAGGTTATTATGGCAAGTTGTGTTCTGTGTAACAGACACCAACACCGGCTTCACACAACACGCAAGGGTGTGATGCTGCACTTATTACTGTTTCTATATGAAAATGCACATCACTGCAAGCGACACTCTCTACAACTCGTATCCTACATATAAAAAAACAGACATACTAGTATGATTCCTTGGGGATAGAGACATCAGTATGTTCTAATAACTGATGCTGGACATCTCTACAAATGAGTAAGCTATCTATCTCACTGATATTAAGTAGAGTGGAACAGAGTCATTAACTTTTCCCATCATTACTAATTTGATTACTGAATAACCAATGACAGGACTACGTAGACCAGACAGGGTGAAAGACAGACAATGTTGTGCTTGCAACCACCACAATATATACCATGTTTTTTAACTTTCTACATCTTTCAGCCTTTTGCTCTGATGCATCACATTTTGTGCCCATTAGCTGAAACTATATCGTTTTATTGTCATAAACAAAGAGTTCAGTTCAGTGGTAAAACAAGTACATGGATAAAACCCACACCTTACACAAAGTATTACAACTGGTATACTGGATAATACCGCCCACTACAGACAGACAGAAAAAACAAAAAAGGGAATGAAAGGAATAAAACAAAAAAAGTATGAGGCTGGGAAAAGAAGAGGAAAGCCGCCTAGCCTGTTACACAGTCAAAAACTTTTTTACTAGGAGGGAAAAAAAAAAAGAAAAGAAGAAACAAACCAGTGAACTACAGACATACACGTAGTATAAAACATGCACTGTGGAAAAGTTGTCCAGTCATTCTCGGCCTTTTGGACACAATTCGCAGACAATGAACATCTGTGAAAGAACTTCAGAGAACCTGGGTTAGACTGTGACCTTATAATTCATAGGAGAAAGGGCGGACTCGAAAACTACTTCCAAAACAGGCCGCTGAATGATCGGCCCACAGTCGAACAGATCATTTTAAATAGAGAGTGAGGTACGAGGTCGTGTGACTGGGTCAAAGGAGACCAGGCGAACAAGACCTGGGCTAAGAAAATCAAGAGAAGCATTCTCAAGCTTGTAACAAAGAGCCCCAACTAAAGCACTGGTTCAAAGAGGATAACTGAACCTAAAGTACTCCCACAGGGCAACTGAGACGCAGCACAAGACACACTTTTACAGTACACACTGCACTGTACTTAGGCAAATTAACAGGGTCATCAGGAACACTTTTACATAGCATACTTCAGCTTACCATCCAGTAAACAGCACTGCAGCTGTTTAGCCTGAACCTTTAAATAGTTCCTCTGATCTGCTGGGAACTCTTGCAAATCAAGCTGCCACATTTGCAAGCCTTCCTGTAATTACATTTCTCTTGCTTCTCCATCTGTGCAGTGTAGATGTGTGCATGAAGAGAAATGGCAAGTCCTTATGGCCAAACTGTTGATGGGTTAAACTCATCATGAGAAGTAACATATGATACACAGTGTAATGCCACCCTCACAAGGCTTCCATAATCCTAACCAAATATATAAAACTCAATAGTACAGAGATTTAACAAGCTGACACATAACACTGACATCCTATATATATATATAATGTATAATAATCTCATTTAGTGTTTTACCTTTCTTTTTTTCAAACAAACAATCTGACAGTAGCTGTGCCCTAGACTGAACACTGAGATGTTTTTCTGCTCAATGAGAACGTTGAGATGTTTTTCTGCTCACCACAGTTGTAAAGAGTGGTTATTTATGGTTACTGGACGTTTCCTGTCTGCTTGAACCAGTCTGGCCATTCTCTCCTTCTCCATCGTCAAAAAGCACTCAAATGATTCAATCAAGCTGCATTCTAAACACTGTCAACATGATTTTGCTCTCTGAAGAAACAACAGCTTATGGTTTACATTTTGCCCATTAAAATGAAAAAATTACCAGTATATTAAATTACATTCAGCTTACTTGAATGAAACATTTTCTGCAGGTGTTAAACTGTGCTGTTAGCAGAAAACACCTTCCGGTGTAATACCACTGCGGCACCAAGGCAAACCCCTATGAGGTGTCTGCTGTGTTAGAAACCTTCACACAACACACTTCGTCAGCCACACACACACACACACACACACACACACACACACACACCAGCTGTATGCAAAATGAACAGACAACGAAAAATGTGAACTTCTCAGAAATGGCTCAGTGTTCTGTGAAATGCAGCTTCTCGTTAACTAGCAAAGAGTTCACAGAGTACACACAGCAACAGTGCCACTCTTCTTTTTATGTTACTCACTCTTCTCAGTGTCCTCATTATCTGTTCCTTATTCTCTTTTCTTCACAGACTGCTCTGTGCAGCTGGGAAATAGAGAAAACAGCCTGGCTGCCGTGTCTCCTTGCGTACGCTGTGATAATGTATGATAATGAGGACGGCTATCTATGAATACAGGGAACACACAAGTCCAAAAAGTTGATAGCTGTTTGGAGAGTCGAGAACTCTAGGAAGGATGACTTGGCACTTATTGAACTAGGGTATTCTCCTTATTCATAACACATGCCTGCAATGCTAGCCTGAACGTTAAAAGTTTAGACTAGCTATGAGATCCAGGCTTCCTGTGTAGTAGAAAATGTAATCCAACAGCAAGAAAAGAACCAATCAATACTGTATAGTAAACGGAGAATGAATTCTACATAAATCTGCGATTGTCTTACAAAAGGTACAACATGCTGGGTTTATCAAAAGTGGCCTGAAAAGCCTTCTTCCTCAATGCTTTGTTCCACTTCTCCCTTGCTTGTAGATAACATGAGGGATTAAGGGGCTTTGGAAGGGCTAACATGCCCTACTCCAGAGTGCTAATCCTCCACAGATCCCTTCAATTTAAGCTACAAATCCTTCCAAGGCACTTGAGCTGTACTGTACTGTGTCTTTTGGTGAAACACATCCACGAGCTGCACAGATACCCAAAGAGCCATGGTGAGAGGTCACAGCATGTAAGGACTCACAGGACTGAAGAGCTGCCTGTGAGCAGCTGATTAGCTGAAGGTTAGAGCCAGAAAGATAATAAGAATTTAACTTCACTATTAAACAACACCCTAAAATAAGCAAGCAATAAAACAAGTAAGGAATGAGGCCCAACACCAAGCTGAGTTACACAACACTTTTCTCCCTATAATGCCCCGAAGCGTCTCATTCCTCTTATATATCACAGTCATTTTCCTAAGCTAACTTTTTTAAAATAAAAAAAAACACATTTTTACACGTTTTATCAATTTAGAGAGATACGTCTGGCTACAGGAAGTCTAAACACCTTCTAAACACAATTATCTTGCTATTACTTACATTACAACGAGTAGACTGTTGAAACAGTTGTTCTCACACCTGCTTCTCTTTTTCTTCTCTCTTGAAATTAACAAAACAAATTCATCTTGCCATGTTACAGAGGACTCACACAGCCCTGTTCCTCTAAATCTCTGGACGGAAAACATGATATTCAAAACAACTTCCAAAAATGCTAAACAAATCTCACGATATCGAAAAAATGGTACTTCAGTCCATCATACAAACCACTACTGTTATTATAGAAATGAGAAGATATTAGAATAAACACATTTATATAAAACTTGCATCCTCATGTGCAGCAAGACAATGGGGACAGACTTAAGGACTATCACACGAATTTACGATCATAAGGTGACTAAGAAGGACCAGTTAGTCCTTTCTGATGCCACCTATACATTTTGTGCAAATCAAACAGATCGAAAAACTCCTTTGTAGCGGGTGCAATCATGTTTTTAAATGACTTGTAAATGACTCTGTGTGTGTGTGTACTGCTGTCTACATAAAGAACTGCCCAAGTCAAGTCATGTCCAAGATGATGTAATAGAAAATGAATCAAAACTATTCATAAGAAATTTTAAATTTAAGTCTGATATAATTCTTAATGCCAAGCAGACCATGATAGAGTAGACTTGAAACAAAGCAAAATGATATCGAGTTGATATTTGAGTGCTGAACATGCAATATTGCTGCAGTTTTTTGTTCTAGTATTGAATTGGTATTAATGTTTTAACTCTGTAAAGAATGGAAAAATGTGTGTACACACCTAAAGTGAGATATTGATGCTATGAGTTTGTTCCATTTGAATACTTGGAAAACTGGACTGTCATTTACCTCTCTGTATCAGTATTTATTTAATAATAAACAAACATTATAATCTGATACCTTTTACCAGCACAGCAATTATTGTGTCTACCGATGACAGCAGTAATCAGCGGAAAGTTACAGGTGGCGGAAAAAACCCCCAACTAGCAACCAACTGGATTTAGTCCAGACCCAGTCACTGCATGAGGTGGTGTATGAAGGCTTTGGTAATATCTGAGTCAGCTGTATAGACTAGCTCCTTCCCAGGACAGGGCTGCAGCTGTAGCGTGAAGCTTTATCTCGGACAGCCTACGGATAGGTTGGGAGAGATTAGTGGCCTTGGGCTGGGGGACAGCAAGAACAGCAGCACGACAGAGGGAGATAGGAAACATGCCAAGTCACATACCTATACACTTCTGCTAAGACTAGAGCTGGATTTAGCAGCAGGATTTTTACCCCTGTTTTTATCCCCATTTGAAAATGTTTCAAAACAGAATGCAAATGTACGATGGCAAGCAATTTTCTGCCAATTTGACAATGGATCTTCAACCATCTTTGCTGTACATACATGGCCTAAAAGAGATAAGCAAGATGCTGTATATCCAGCTTTGCCTTTATGTGTTAAAATTGAGATTTTTTTCAGTGCAAAAGTCTGCACCCTTGGGACCAAAAAAAAAAAAAAGTCCTTTTAGATTTTAAAAGACTTGAAATGTATACCCAACAAATCGCTTGAGACTCTTGGCATTTAAAAAAGGCCAAGCACTGCATTCTGCCTACAAGTGAATCAAAATGCATAGGCTAATGATAACACAGTTTGTGCTTTCAGCTTTATGGGGACAAAAAAGGATTAAAGACCTGTGCATATTTTTTTCTTACCTTATATATAGAAATACATAATGCAACCAAATATGCAAAAGGTGTTAGAAATCCATGGCAAACATCCGATAGATAGACAGACAGACAGACAGACACTTTATTGATCCCGAAGGAAATTCCAAATATCCAGCAGCAATAGAGACAGTAGGCTCGCGATAGGCTGGCAACCTGACAGATATATGGCAGACAAGCATGATAATTTAGACACAGACTTACATGAACTTATGAAATATGAAATGGGAAACCATCTTATTGGGTTTATACAGGTATAAAGTACGAGGCACTGTTTTGCTGTACATAGACATGAAGAGGAATCACTGAACTGTCATATTGTAGCCGAACCGAGTGTTGGAAGCAGGAACGGAGGGTAGATAACGGACATAGAAAAACATTTTGAAGAACAATGCATGTGGTATGTGAATATCACAACCACTCCCCACATACATTTGACTCTATTTCCGATGTTGAACATGCAGTGGTTACAGTAACTGCTACAACAAACATTTTGGGGCATGTATTTAAGGAGAACTTGAGACATTTACATTAACCTACACCATGTTTAAATTATGCATGCTCAAAATTACTCATTCATTCATTGCCAAAGTATTGATATGTTACAGAAGAGTGATACAGCAACAACCTACCAGGTACAACCTACCCTTGTTATCAAAGTCAAAACTTCAGTGTCATAACTACCCTGATTCAAAGCATTTCATAGGACAAGCAGCAAAGGACAGCTACCATGCACTGAGGTGTGTACAGTATACCAATCACACCTAGAGGTAAAACATCCACCCACATCCTCCCAGATATATAAACCCTACCCTTTCATAACTGCAGAGGACAAACGTTCTGACCCAGTACACACTAACTGTGTTCTCAGGCCAAGGTGACAGTGTTCCCCTTGAGATAGTACTGTCATTAATCGCTGATTCACTAAGTGCATCAAAAGGGCAAAACAACCTATTGATAACGGTGTGGCACAAAGGCACACGAGACATCCAATAACTGGAAACTTTCCCTCATGTTTGTGTTTAAAGTGTAAGTGCACGGTCCTGATGACGTCCACACCAGGTGCAGGTATCAGGCCTGGAAGATTATTTCACAAAACAACAAAATACCCTGAGCAAGCCTTAACAGGCATTTATAAAGTCTAATAGAGTAATAGAATAACACACACA
This sequence comes from Hemibagrus wyckioides, assembly GCF_019097595.1. Taxonomy (NCBI): domain Eukaryota; kingdom Metazoa; phylum Chordata; class Actinopteri; order Siluriformes; family Bagridae; genus Hemibagrus; species Hemibagrus wyckioides. The sequence continues at coordinate 9,937,490 of NC_080733.1, read as the reverse complement.
CCATTAGCATACAATTCTAGATGTCTGTAATTGATGGGGGTCGATCATAACGTCATTTGTGTAGAGCCACTAATTAAAACACAAGACATTCAAATCATGACAAAACATTTCTGGTTAAATATTACAGCCTTACTGTGACTTTACAACTAGACAAATCTTTTAAAAATAAAGTTTAATATATCTAGGCATGGCACTCTCTTGAATTAAACCCACGTGTGCTCGATTTCTCATTACAGCAACATAAATATGAAGCTGCAGGCATCTTTAGGCTGACATTTACACATGTATAAGTATTCCCCATGTTTCACTTGGTGTGCTGACAACTTGGCACTGGTTCAGTTGTGATGTTACAGTGGCCATGGTCCAAGGTCTTAAAACCAGTTTGATCTGCTTTACACCACCGCCATATACCATGAAGTCACTAAACCCACGCAGTTGCCCCAACACCAACCCACATGATTGTCCTAACATTCGAGAGGTTAAATTCCACAATCGTTCTGATGCAAGAGATCCGCAGCCTGTGACCAGACACAGACAGGACACTCTACTTCTTTCAAAGTGCATTGTTGCGCACACACACACACACACACGCGTGGATCCACATAAAACGACAAGTTGGAAAGATGTAAAAACATACCGCTCAATCTGCATTCTTTTCGCCTGAAGGTGTTTCTACTCAAACCTGAGAGCTCTGCCGCTTTGTTTCCGACAATCCCAAGGAAGATTAAAGGTTAAGCGTTGCCAACACTCATGAAGGAATTTGCAGTTACAAAAAAAAGAGCTAGGTGAAACATTTCCCTTTATATCCATGTAATTTAACTGGTAACGTTTAAAACTTATTTCGCATACCGAATGAGATAAAGGAAAACATTCACTTGACCGGTACCAGCTGCTAAATACTTAACCATGTCCTGACACTAGTGTCAGCTGGGTGTTTTTGTGGTCAGGTTTGTATCTGCTACAGCAACACAGGAGATTAATGAAACTTGACTACAGGAAGAGGAACTTGAATTGTAGAGAACAGAAACGCTTAAAATTGCATACTCGACAAAACTCAAGGGACAATAAGCGACAATGCTAAGTAAAGCTTTTCTAAAAAGCTTGCACACAGATGAAGGTTTAAGACGGGATAAAAGATGGCCATATTTTTTCGGTGGCAGATTCTTCACGCATAATTAACACCGCCTGAGATACACAGCATTTAATCGTGGCTTAAAATATAACCGATGAATATAGGCTTAACAGCTATAAATACACCTGAAGCCATGTGCTTAAGGCCACACGCATTCCGGCGGCCCGTCTGCCTACATTCCTCAAGTGCTTTCTAACCATGAAAGGAGGATTCTCCACTTACAATCCACCTCAACATTCGATCACTGATCGCACAAAAATTGCTTCTAAAAATAAAATAACCTTTCAGCAACCCATCATGCAACTAGACATCAAGCAAATAGATTACTGACCAAGTAGGAAGGCCCATTACCGATCAGTTTGATAAACCATACCGTCGTTAAAAGCTACAAATGCCAGCATCTACACAAATGCTTTAAAAAAACATAGATGGTTTCTACTGATCTAAATCAGACACAAAACAGCAACCTTGGACCCAACATTCCCAAGATTTATCAAGCTAACAATTTTTGACACCACCTCATACTAGAGTTACTATACACACACAAGACATTAGGCATGTAATATAATAATGTAATCCCGCTGAAGAGGTCAGACTCATAATTGATAAATCATGTGTTAGTTTAAGGGCCAGTCCTCTGCTGTTGGTTTGGGAATCATTCTACCAAAAACATGATAAAATAACTGAAAGTTAAACAACTGAGCTACCATCACCACGTTGATCATTATCAGCCTGGGAAAGGGGGTGATTTTGGAGAGTAAAAGATCTGACACTTGTTGGGAGGTTTTAATATCTATCGTGTGCACAAAAATAAATGACTCATAAACTAACAATGAACAACATAACTTTATGCAATTACCTGGGGTGGAACAGTATTTTTATTTGTCTTATCTGAAAGGAACCTCTAGAGAATAGTTCTAAATATAAAAACAGACAACTGGGACAAGGAGTGTTTGACGAGGAGGAGGATGCATTACAAAATGTATTACACATCTAAGTGTACTGACTACAGAGTACATGGCATCACAGGCCATTTCATCACTGACGAGAAGCAACAGCAGTGCATCAAGCTGTACACAACACCAGGGAATATTTTAATAAAGAAAATGGGGTCGGGCCCAGGAGTGCAAAGTGCTACCAGCTGTACATGACAACACCAGCAACAAGACAGGTGCCACTGCCAAGAGACACTGAACAGGGAATCGGTGCCTTGGTCTGCCCTACACTTCAAGAGTCCATTAATGAGGGATCTCAAATGGACTGTATATTATATTGCCAAGGGTTTTGGAACACCCCTCCAAATAATTGAATTCAAGTGTTGTTTTTTCGGGGTTGGGCTTGGTCCCTTAGTTCCAGTGAAAGGAACTCTTAATGCTTCACCATACCAAGACATTCTGGACAATTTCTTGCTTTGTGTTTGGGGATGACCCCTTCCTGTTCCAGCATGACTGTGCACAAACCAAGGTCCATAAAGACATGGATGAGCAAAGTACTTGACTAGCCTGCACAGAGTCCTGTCCTTAACCTTGAACACCTTTGGGATGAATTAGACTGCGAGCCAGACCTTCTCGTCCAACATCAGTGCCTAACCTCACAAATGTGCCAAATGGTCAAAAATTCCCATAAACACAATCCTAAACCTTGTGGAAAGCCTTCCCAGAAGAGTTGAAGCTGTTACAGCTGCAAAAGGCGGGCCAACTCCATATTACATTCATGTGCATGTAAGGCAGACGTCCCAAAACTTTTGGCAATATCGTGTAGCTCAGATGTAGTGGATGCTGGAGTTGCTTTTGCAGTAAAATCTTTTGGAATTCAACTGCTAGTGTTTTATATTTTGCATGTACTGAGCATAACCCACAGTCAGATGACAAATATGTGGAGTTCAGAACTGAAGGTCATCGGGGACATATTTGCCAGTGACATCATTGCAGTATCTGTGATGTATCCAGTTGTGGCTGATCCAGTTATGGCTGATTATTATTGATTAAGCATGGAGGAGATCGAATAAAACTTAAAATAATATCTGCTTTACTCTACAGCAACAATAACTCTTCACAAAGCTCTCTCAACCAACAAAGCTCTGTCAAAGTTTAGACATAACACAAAGTGACAATCCTTCAGCAGGTGTGTGGTCCGAAGCTGCTTCTGTTCCTCCGGCTTTTTATTAAATGAGAGCTATCAATGAAGAAAAATAAAGCTTGGAAAAAAGCTGAGAAGATGACGGCTGTATAGCTAATACAGTTTGCTTGCTTGTAGCTGTTGAGAATGCAGAGAAATTTAACATAGTAAGTACGCTTTTATATTGTAGTATCAGTATGATGAAAATGATTCAACTTGGCTTGCCAGGTTCAAAATTTGACATAATAACTTGAACAATTACAACTGATCGACATTATACAAATATAATACTGAACAATTATTCAAACAAATCGTCCCTATGAGATGTAAATGGTGACTCCTAAGGTAACCAAACACAAACTGAACTGCTGAGTCAACCTCTATATGTAGCTGCTACCGGCATAGCCAAGAAAACAACAGTTTCCAAAACTGACCTCACTGTCAACAAACTGTGAAGCTCCATTTGACCGTAAGACATTGACAAACTAACAACACAAATGTGTACAATGTTAAAATATGACTTTGACTTTAATGACTGTGCCTAAAACAAACACGGCATCAATACTTGTACAAAACTGTACATTTTTAATATCACCTGGCAATTTGTGCTGTGACAGATTGTATTGGAGCTCTACCCAAAAACCGAAGACAAAAACAACGGCATACCAACTCAACCAAAAGCAGACTGTGAGAAGCTCTGCTGCTCAGATGGCAATGCTGACCTGCTTTCTGTAAAGGCGCAGACAATTGCAAATGCTGCCACAACTCAGGTCACTTCCTTGCTGTTGCCACTTCTGTGTACTGTACTTTGTGTACAGTTTATTTTCTTCTGATCCTTTTACAAAAACCATACAGACTCAAAAACGGATTTCACACGCTTGTACGATCTAATCATTCTGAAAAGTGAAAAAATTTCATATCGGGCAATAAAGTGATACTCAAGAAAGATTTCACCTAGACATTAATATTCATACAAAAAAACAAACCTAGGTTGTATATACAAGTTAGATGAAACTAATGATTTGTGTTAGGCTATGTATCTACATGTCCCCCTCATCTACCTACATTACAGGATTAAAGCATACCATTTAACATGTGCCATCTAGCGCAGCACCCCCACAAGACATAAAATTTAAAAAAAATGTACAATTTAAATAAAAATACAAAAAAAGCTGATATCTAGAATGAACATAGTCGCAGGAAGGAGATTAAGATTAAGAGGCTGGATGGAAGTCAAACGGATCTTCTCATATAAATGGTACCTATATATGGATCATTCCATGTACTCAGAAGTCCTGAAGATTCCTGAGAATTTCCACTGAACGAAGAGGAAAAAGTTCATCACAGTGTGTTTAGAAACCTTGAGATAAACTTGGAGAACATTTTTAACAGTTAACTTAAAAAAAAAAAACAAAAAAAAAAACAAAAAAACACTATACTGCCAGAAGTTTTGGGACACCCCTCCAAATCACTTAATTCAGATGCTGGGCTCAGCCCCTTAGTTCCAGTTAAAGGAACTCTTAATGCTTCAGCATACCAAGACATTTTGGACAATTTCATGCTCCCAACTTTGTGGGAACAGTTTGGAGATGACCCCTTCCTGTATACCAGTGCACAAAGCATGCTCCATAAAGTCATGGATGAGAGAGTTTGGTGTGGAGGAACTTGACTGGCCTGCACAGAGTCCTGATCTCAACCTGATAGAACACCTTTGGGATGAATTAGAGCAGAGACTGCGAGCCAGGCCAAAACTGGGACATATGCCTTTACATGCACATGAATGTAATATGGAGTTTTAAAGCTATAACAGCTTCAACTCTTCTGGAAAGGCTTTTCAAAAGATATAGGAGTGCTTTTATGGGAATTTTTGACCATTCCTCTAGCAGTGCATTTGTGAGGTCAGACACTGATGCTGGACGAAAAGTCCCAAAACTTTTGGCAATATAGTGTGTGTGTATCTATATGTATACATATATGGTGTACGATCACAAAGACAATATTTTTCAAACCCTGTCACCTAAAGTAAATAAATCTAGAAATGTCAAACGGTTATTTTGGAAACAGGTGCATTCTTGTTTTAGTTAAGAGAAATCTCTTAATCTCTGTGGTTCATGTTCAGTTTCCCCAAAGCATTCACTTGATAACAGTGCAATACTTCAGCAAACGTTACGTTGTTTATATTATTTGTAGGCTTCATTTTGAGTTTTTTTGTGTATAGATTTTTGCCGTTGATGTGAAGAGACGCAGAAAATTTTAAAACCACAGTTCATTTGGAGGGAAAGGAAACTGCAGAGTAGACGGCTTTCCATGTCTAAGATCTACTGAGCTGCTTTTGCTTCCGTTAACGAAGCGGTAAGATCTGTGACTGATGATGTTAAGCAACAGTGAAATGGCCTCCAAGTTAAATGTTAATTATACGATTGTAAGACACTATGATGAAGCATAAAGACTTGCATTGCTAAAAAGTAATGATGTGGTTAGTGTAAGTTTAACCAACTATATAAATGAGTGTTAAAGGTTGCTGTAACACAGTCATATAAATACTTGGCTCTAAAAATCAGCTGTATAGTGAAAATGCAATGAACAAGTCGGGAGATTTAAAAGGAGACATTTTCCGTGTGATTAATTTTCAACAGCAGCTGTAATACAAAACAGGTTTATATGAAATGTATATTAAGATTATATTACCATTTCTATAATAACAACTAACAAAGGAACTTGTATGGCAAATGCTCAACAAAATCTAGGCTTAATAATTAAACAGTTTCAAAATGTACTCCATCACGGAAGAGTCCTTCGGACAGACAACTTTGCCCTTTCCTGTTTCTTGGTAACATCAGAAGCTGCATTTTTTCATCTTATCAACTTCGAGAGAGAGCGAGAGCGAGAGAGAAGAGAAAAGATAGATGCTGCTGAAGACAGACTCAAACTCTTTATAGCTGCTATAACGTTACGTGATAACAGCAACTTCAATGGTCTTTGCAGATGTGCCACAACACTAAATGTAGCTATAAAGTGATAAAAACTGTGCTGTTCATCAGTTAAAGAAATTCAATAATGAAATGTAGTAATAAAACTGTGCTATTAAGGAGTCAGCGTAAATCATGGAATAAAATGCCAGTATGCATGCACAGAGCATTAAAAATTATTTTATAGTAGGAAGAGACTAAATAATGTACTATTTAATCTCACTCAGTCTAGCCATCATTATTATCTGACTGATGTGGTGTGAGGAAGGGTTAATGACGTTCACTGCCCACTAACAGGAAAGGAGTGTCCTTACTGTTAGCGCATGGATCTTTGGTCGCTTTAAATAAACCAATTTTATTAAAAATGATCCGTTTTGTCTAAAAAGGTTGAATTATTTTCCCTTTAATGCCCTTGCACGTGTCCAGACATGTCTGCAGCACACTTGTTCACACTAGTCACACATCTATGTGCTGCGTTATATCAAAGATCACAGCAAACTTAACTAGCGCATCTCTCACACAAACAAGTTTAGAGAATGAAAAAACAAAACAAAAACAAAGATTACTGACTGGCTAACCAGCACCTCGAAATAAAAAGGAGGTGAATAGAGGTCTAAATAAAATCCTATGCTAACTGCAGACTTCAAACTAGCTGAACTCTCTTACTGAAAATCCAGGAACTGTTCTAATCTCTCTCTCTCTCTCTCTCTGTGTAATATATATATATATATATATATATATATATATATATATATATATATATATGTATGTATGTATGTATGTATGTATGATCGTGTTTGAGAAAACATCTGTGTTAAACCTAGACAACTAGACAAGGCTGGCTCAGATAGTTAATGTTGTTAACCAGCCGGCGGAAGCGGTCTCAACATCAACCGCGCTAACATGAACAGCTAGCGAGTTTAACATACAGCTCTCACTAGGATCTGGTAAAGTGCAAACAAACAAAACAAAACAAACAAACAAATAAACAAAACCACGAGCTTAACGTTGAGAAATGACAATCAAGCACGAGATACTCCAGACATCTGTAGCTTTTTTATTGCTAGCTAACTGGCAGTCAGACGGAACGCGTGGCTGGCCAGCTAGTTAACCAGCCAGCTAACCAGGCTGAACTACAACCAGAGGTACACAGTGATCCACCTCTGTGACACACTTGGAAATCCATAAATAAGCTAATTTATTATGCTGTAATAAAACATTGCTAAACAGGTAGGTTATAAGTGCCTCTGAAATGTCTCGTGCTCGCAAATGGCTGCCACATTTAACCATTAGCCTAGCTAACTTGGGTGGCCGGCTAACTGCGATTGAATGTTAGCTAACTACACGGACCCTGAGACGCTGCTGCTGCTGCTGCTGCTGCAAGGGAAATAAATGCGTTTTCTTTGCTGAACCGTTTCCCGAAAAAAGGCGAAAAAGGAGAAGGGATTTATAGCTACTTACAACAATCAGGCTGAACATTGAAATCACGTGACAATCGCTGAGAAGGCGGACAGGAGCGGGGTTTTTAGCGCTATAAGAGCTCTTCTTCCTCGTCACACACTAAACAAGTCACTTCTCTCGACTCAGTAGAATCGGGGGCGAGGCTTGGAATTGATTCCCAAAAGAGTCGATTCTTCAAAACCCGGGAATCAAATCCCCTACAATGAAACGGGGTCGGTGCTTTGAAGATAAAAAAAACAACAAAAAAACAAAAACAAAGATGCGTGTAAAATACACGGTGAAGTTAGCGTCAGAAACTCTAAAGCATTTCTATCCCAGCATTTCTTAATTAAAATGTGCAAAAATGTTCATTAAACGTGGTTAAAAGCGCCACGACTCTTTGTCATTCGTCGTGTCGTTACTAAAAAGTTGTATTAAACACTTAATTGATTCGACAGTGTTTATTCCATAGTCATAAGTTTATTGTTTCCTATCCCGGGTTGAGAAAAGTATCACGTGGCTTGAACTTTTTGGATCAAGCTTCAGAATCAAATTCAGAATCGATTCAAACGTATCCGGAATTGAACAGCCGTAGAGCTAACCGGGGGGGACGTCGTGACGTCATATTTACGTCAAAAGGCCCTCTGACAGTTATTTCCAGGCGCGTAACGATAAGAGTGACTCGGGCACAGGATTTTATCTAGAAAGAAGTTGTTCTTCAGAAGCGCGTGTACTATTCGGTTGCGCGAGGCCGTGACAGCTGTTTGCGTAAACGTACAGACTTGACACGTGTCACAAAATATCAAAATAAATAAATAAATAAATAAATGTACTTGTACCACGGCCAAGATATACCAGGCTTGAATGAGTCATAGAGTCAAGTGACTGGAAAGAGTGAGCCACAAACACGTGACGTAGCATGAATACTGTTTATTAAAGAAGCTTACATTCATATTCGGTCATACTAACACACACACACACACACACACACACGCACACACACACACACACACACACACACACACACACACACACAGACTTGTCATTTATTAGAAAACATTAACAGAACCTAATGTTTCTAACCGATATGTAGTTTCACTTTTTTTTAATTTTTCTTAATTTATGTTGGATGACAAAAAGAGAAGAAACGAAAAGTCACTAAACTGACTAATTTGCATATTCATTAATAGACATGAATATTTACATATCAGAACGTTATATGAAGAAGGTATAGAATAGAATAGGATAAAATAGATTTGATCAGAATAAAATATAATAGATGGTAACATACACCGATCAGGCATAACATTATGAACACCGGCCTAATATTGTGTTAGTCCCCCTTTTGCTGCCAGAACAGCCCTGACCTGTGTATTCTAACACTTTTCTATCAGAACCAGCATTAACGTCTTCAGCAATTTGAGCAACAGTAGTTCGTCTGTTGGATCGAATCACACGGGTCAGCCTTCACTCCCCACATGTATTAATAAGCCTTTGCTGCCCATGACCCTGTCGCCGGTTCACCACTGTTTGATCCACTTTTGATAGATACTGACCACTGCAGACCGGGAACACCCCACAAGAGCTGCAGTTTTGGAGATGCTCTGAGCCAGTCGTCTAGCCATCACAATTTGTCCCTTGTCAAACTCTCTCAAATCATTACTCTTGTCCATTTTTCCTGCTTCTAACACATCAACTTTGAGGACAAAATGTTCACTTGCTGCCTAATATATCCCACCCACTAACAGGTGCCATGATGAGGAGATAATCAGTGTTATTCACTTCACCTCTCACTGCTCATAATGTTATGCCTGATCGGTGTATGTCTCGTAGAAAAAGGTTTTCAGTCACAATAATAATCATTTAAATAGTTTCTATGAAGAATGCAGACAAAAAGAAGCAGTAGTAGTGAATATATATAAAACAGAAATAAGAGAAATTAGTTACTGATAGAATAACTAGCTTTATCTTACGTATAAATATAACCAAGGAGAAAGTTTAAAGCAAAGAACAGAACTATAGTGTAAGTGTGACACAACAATGGTGATTAATGATTGATTGAAGGGACTATAGGTTAAAAAAATACAAAAACTGCAATCAACATTTTTACAAGAAAATCTTTATTGATTTTGTATCAATACTATCAAGTATTGCAGAAGTATAAACTGACAAAACCTTCAATCAAAGGAGTGCATTCAATAGATAATGTCTACTGCACAGCATTAATGCAATAGTCACGTACACAACACAAACTCCTGTAGTCTGATACATAGTACAGTTAAAAAAAAAAAAAGTAAAAGAAATAATGGTGAAAAATATTTCTTAAGCAACAATAGTACGCTAACTACAATGTAACGCATTGATGTTGTTAAATAGGCTAATAATAATAAAAATAATTAATACATACATACATACATACATACAAATTATTATTTATATGTTTTATTTATGTGGGTGCTTCAGAAGGCATTCTTATCGATTTGTTATTATGCTTAAATATACCTTCATTAAATTCATGTGCAACTCTTTGTATTTATCATGTCCACAACAAAAATCCCTTATAAACCGATGCAAAGATTTTCATTATTATTATTTTTATTATTATTATTATTATTATTATTTTTTATTTTCCAAAAAAGGACTCAGTGTCATATAAGAAATTGAACTGAAACAAAAGCTGTCATTTAAACAGACATTAAGAAGCAGGTATGACAATACTGAAAACCAAAACTTTACATACATGTTTAAAAAATGGAAATTAAATGAAGATAAAAAAAAAAAGCAACAAAGACAGACATAAGTTGCTGAGAAAATGCTAATAGACCACACTTTTATAGTTAGCAGAATAGCCCTAATAAATTATGATGATTTTAACCATTTTTTTTCCTTCTTTTTATTTCCTTTTTTTTTTTGCTTCTTTTTAGTTTTTCTTTCCTTTATTTATTTTTTGTATGTTTATTTCAGTTACTTATTAACGCTCTGCTCTTTTTCAATCCTGACATCCTTGACATGATTGAAGTATGATAGACAAACTCTGCTTTTAATATAGCACTGCTCTTTATGAGGAACTCTGCTGTATCTACTGTATTTATGTGAAAAAAGGAGTTGCCTCATGTATAAACTTGTTTTGTACATTCGAAGCTTCCAAAGGCAAGTTGAGAAGTATAAATTCTTCCTTCCTGAAAATGTTGCTTGTTTATTTAGTTGGATGTTCCTATGAATTTAAAACCGTGACACACAGATATTGTCTTCCACTTTAGCCGTTTTCCTTCCATGAGTCATTGTAAAATTCAGTATAATTTACATCAATAGCTGTCATTGAAGCACAGTCAAAGCACCGTGCAAGCCTAAAGTATTTCATCATTTGATTTTTTAGCATGTATATAAAATTAATAATTGTGTGATTCTTGTATCATCTGTATCATTAACTTGTTTAAAAGCCACACAAACCGATAATTATATTTTCATTTTTTTTAACTATATCTTAATATTTTATAATATTGCTACTCTTAGGAACTAATAATTGTCCCAACAGAACAAATATAAGCTGAAACATATAGACACTTGGAAAATTTAGATGTTGATATGGCCTTAACTCACTGTAATGTCTTTTTTCTTTTCACAGTAGTCTGGATCATTTTCCTGTGTGCAAAATTGACACTGAACCAGTCAATGCAATAGTATGGCAACAGTTTATTCACATATTACATTTAATCTGGCGAATGTGAAGAATGGCACGGCATGACTTAGAAATAAAAATTTAATACTCCAAAGAATAGAAATGACAGGCTAGGTGGCTAAACAGTGTCTGTTGCAAAAAGACCATTCACTTAATAAGACTCAGTAACCACCATGTCTGATTCCTTGTATACTAGCACATAAGAATGACTTAATATTTTATATTCTTTAATATATAAACCCAGTGCATTAATTAAATCTGTCCATTTAATGTCTGTCTACAAAATACATGAACTGATTTAAACGTAGTAAGTTTTGTGTGAACTGTTAGTAGGGAAGTTAGAAGTAATTGAATAATTGAAAATGTGGATTACTAGATATATCAAACACTCAGCTATTTTATAGTGAAGATGATAAGTGTTTTGAAAGTACATAACTGATAAATTGGATAGGTGCCAATATCTTTTGTTTCTTTTCCAATGGACTATCTTTAATATCAGAATAGATATTAGAGAGAAGTGAGAGCAAAGACTCATTTACATAATGTTATACAAGCAATCATGTGTTAACAGGCAAACAATTAACTCATGGTTATTTGCTGAAATGTTATCATAAAATATATGCTAGCATTATAGGGAGAGATAATACTCATGATGTCATTAGTATTGTTACACATCAGCTCAGTTTGCATTCAAAGTAAACATTTGGAATTGTCAAGTAAAGCCTTCCACTTCAAGAATTAGAACAATAAAAAGAACTCCACATAGAGTAGCAATGAACGGTATCATTTGTGACTGTAGACAGGACAAAATATACTTTTTAATTTAGTCACTTGAAATTACCAGGCTAGTACAGATAAAATGATGATTTTTCATTTTTACAAATAATTTGTAAAACATCAAACTGAGTTAAAAGCCTGTTATTCAAAGGGGGGGAATAAAAGAGAAAGTTCAAACTAAATGTGACTGCAGTCAGGGGAACACACTCCCCCAGTGTCAAAGAGATGGAGTTCAATTAGTCATTTTGGCAGAATGTGCAGTCACATGGGTAAAACTGTTACTTACGCATTGTCTGATTTCAATAAACAGTAACATCAAGTACATGAATAACAACAACATTAATACAACAGTTATAATAACATACTATATGCAGAAGATGCCAAACACACTTAAAGTAAAACCATAATCAAATCATACATTTCAAAGCGCTAAAACAGATACAGCATAAAGTTTCCGTGTCCTACTTTTTAATCTTGGTTTTTATGTTGTCCAGTCTTTCCTGTTTTTGTTGTTACAGGTGTTACTACTGTGACTGCAGACCACTAGATTATAAATGATGCATAAGATGGCCTGTTATGTAGGACACAATAGGAAGCCTGAGAAGGATGAATGAATGTACTCAGTGGAGTAGAGCCCATTTGCTTGGTCAGACGGCATTTGCACCCAAACCTGGTCATTTTCTTTTAGCTCCAGCACTGCACTACCTGATGCTTGGTCCATATAGCCCTTCTTGTATTCATCGTATGTGTATGTGGCAGGCACATTGTTTCTGTAAAGTGCCACCCATAGGCTGGTTCCCTTTACATGAACATGGTAAGAAAAGTAGTAAACTCCAGGCATTGGGCTGGTGAAGATGCCAGTGGTGGGGTTATAAGCATTTTGCCCATTGTAAAGAGTCCTGTCAAATTTGATTGGCATACCAGATGGTGGAAAGGGTGTTGTGAGAATAGCAGTGAAAGCAGGAGCTGCAGTAGCAGAAAGCTCGATCCTAAATTGTGGTTTTCCATTTTGACCTGGTATTGTTTCGCCATTAACATCAGGCCCTGACACTGCCACTTTGGTATCTCCATTAGAAGGACCTGGTGGGCCGGGTGGGCCAGGTGGACCAGGAAGACCTCGGGCACCAGTTAGTCCACTAGCGCCTGGTTTTCCAGGTGGTCCCTGTGGACCTGATTTTCCCTGCTCCCCATTCTTACCATTTCCTGGGGGTCCTGGTGGGCCTTGCTCTCCTTTCAATCCTGGAACGCCCTGTGGTCCCATATGGCCTGTGGGCCCTGGGATCCCAGGAATCCCAGCAATACCCCGTGATCCTGGGGGCCCTGAAAGACCATTTTCTCCTTTGGGGCCTTGAGGCCCAGTGAGTCCAGGATTACCAGGCAAACCAATGTGTCCAGCATCACCTTTAGGACCTGGTTTTCCAATGGCTCCACTTAGTCCAGGAAGCCCTTTATCCCCTGGGAGGCCAGGCTTACCTGGCAACCCACTGAGACCCTGGTCCCCTTTGGTTCCAGGCAAGCCAGGAGGCCCTTGGGGACCACCTTCTCCCTTCAGACCAGGCAAGCCATGTTTACCTGGAAGACCCATTGGACCTGGTACACCTGAAGCTCCTGGCTGCCCAGCTGGCCCTGTTTCCCCTGGTAGACCTCCTGTTCCAGGCTCCCCTTTATCACCCTGAGCTCCTGGTAATCCAGCTGGGCCTCTGTCTCCTTTCTGTCCTGATAGACCAGGTTTACCATAACCAGGAGCCCCAGGAAACCCATTAGCACCCCTTGGACCTGGTTCACCTTTTGGGCCAATTTGACCAGGTCTACCAGGTACACCATCCAACCCAGGTTTTCCAATTCCAGCTAATCCAGGTGGCCCTTGTGGTCCTATAGACCCAGGATTCCCTGGCAGACCTTGGTCCCCTGGAAGCCCTTGGTCTCCTTTTAGTCCAGAAGGACCAGGTGGCCCATTCAGTCCAGGCTTTCCCACACCTGGAATACCTGGAGGTCCAGGAGGTCCCTGAAGGCCATTAGGTCCCCTGAGGCCTGGTGGACCTGGATTGCCATGGCCATTTTCCCCCTTGACCCCTTTATCACCAGGTAAACCACGAAGACCCTTTGGTCCTGGTTCACCCCTAGATCCTGGTGGGCCCCGAACTCCAGGAAGCCCAGGTTTTCCATTTAATGAGAGACCTGCAGGACCAGGTGATCCTGGTTGCCCTGGTAATCCACGTGGCCCAGGTTCACCTTGAAGTCCCTTGTCACCATCATTTCCTGGTGGTCCTTTGGGCCCAACTTTTCCTGGCAGACCAGGTAGTCCTGGCTTTCCAATTCCTGGCAAACCTGCTGGCCCCTGGGGTCCTAACTGACCATTGAGACCTGGCTTTCCTATTCCAGGTTTCCCAGGTAATCCTGGGGGCCCAGGTGGTCCCCTTGGTCCTGGTTTCCCTTGTGGGCCGGGCTCCCCTTTCACTTCAACTGCAGGTGGATAATCTGGGAAAGAAAATGCAAAAACATATTTGCAGAAATTGATAGACTCATAGAACTGCAAACCCATTTCATTTCATACAGAATTAGTAACAAAACAGGAAGGTACAACACTGTGAGTTTTAGTAATTACCAATAAATTGATATTTTGCATACCTTTTATACTTTCAATATTTGGAAAATTAAATAATTGCATTAAATCTTTTGTCAAATCAAGTAAACTCTATCAAATGAATTCAACACTATAACAACACTATAAAGTTTACATGCACTTGTGGCTTTAATGGATGATGGTGGCAATATCAATGAACAGCAAAATTGGCATATTTGGCTACACCTGGTTCATGTATTTTTTCTTACCCAATCTATGTTCACTTGTTTTTAGATGTGTTTGTGATTATCTGATTTGATTTATGTTCTCTTTGATGTCTTTTTCTTGATAAGTAAATGAGGCTGATGAGTTTGCTCTTGTCAGCTATGTGTACCAGAAAGTTGTGGTGGGACCTCTGAATTTTACCAAGTATACTAAAGAAATCTGTATGTCAACTAAACATTCATTTGTACTGAACAGCATAACTAATGCGAAGAATTATACATATTGGTGCCTTGCCGTTGGTAATACCCCAACCCTTAGACCCTATGGCGCTAACCCAAACCCAACCGAACCAAAGTACACCTTTAATGTGTTGGAGTTATAAAACTGGGTCAGTGAAGTGCCTGAAATGAAAACCAAAACAACTTTATTATTATATATTTAGATCTTACTTTACTTTTACCTTCTACCAACACCCCTGCCTCATTACCACCCAGAAATTCTGTGATTGTCATATTCACATTCCTAAAACTTAAATGTTTATGTGACAGACTGCTACTTACTTTCACTGCCCACAATTGTGTGGTGGAGGTTTTTTAATAATAAGTACTAGATAAATATGTTGATTATTAACCTCTTAATAATGTCAATTGCTTTTACCAGCCTTATCTATAGTGCTAGCCTGGTTTTGTCTGAGGGATTTGCAGATAGGTTTTAGGGCTTTCTTTCAAAGCAGTGCTTTCAAAGAATTATTCAGGTTTTTACATAAATAATAGTATCACTCCAGACCTGTGTCCTCTGTGGAATAACATCTTCTATCAGACCCTAATAAACACAAGTAGCTTGCAAATTTTATGCTTCATCTTTTGCTTTTTAAGGAAAAGAGGTCAAGCAAAGCAGCTTTGCTCAGTCAGAATTAATTGGAGGGATGAAAAATGTAAGTAGAGACCAAGACAAATTAATAATTGTTATCCATTTCACAGTATTGCTGTTGGTCACAAACTCTTATGGTTTAAAAATACACGATAAATAAAGGTCTATAAGAACTATTTAAACCCTCGTCTTTAAATATTTGGATGACAAATATATATACTGTGTAAAAAACACAAGAATGTGAAAGAGGTAAAGGATTTTCCCTTAGTTCCTTGTGTTTTTATTTGTATCCTCCACTAGATGGTAGTACTTGCATTAGCCTAATACAGTCAGAGCATTGGCCTTATAGATAAGTTAAAGGCTCTGAAATTGTTTTGCTTCACGAAAGTGGCAAAACACCAAACTTCTTCCCCCTACAGACATGTATGTGATTTAAAATAAGACATATATATTGAAAGAATTCTGAAATTCATTTTCAATTGAAAAGTGCTACAGGGTTTTTACTCCTATTCCTAGACAAGACAAGAAAAAAGTTCCACTGTTTTGTATATGTTACACTGTTCGGTTTCACACCCTTAAGCATACCTAGATTTATACCTCCCAAAGGACACCCAAAGGTAAAATGCTAAAATAGAAGACTTGTCCATCAGAGGTGGTTCGAGGTAGAACTGTTTAAAGAACCCTCTAGGCTTTAAACGTTATTCAAAGGACATAGTATTAATTGCCTTACATCAATCTAATAGTGCACTAAGGAATAGAATCCCCCCACATACCAATAACATAGGTAAGAGCTAATAGATGCTGAGATGGGCAAGTCTTCTGTATCTTTCGAAAGCTAGCTCAGTCAAGGCGTCACAATATATTCTATATTTCTACAAGCTATTTCTACTCCATTCTCACTTCACTAAATGACCTTTTGAACTTTTAACATTTCCAATAATCACATTTGCATCCAAACACTACCCCTTATTTTATACAATCTTCAAAATATAAGGAAAACTGCAGTAACTTTGATAAATATATAAAAGTCCATAGGTTCATAATTCATTAATTCTTCATTTTATTTATTTGACATGGGAGAGGAATATCATGACACAAATTGCTGCTGTCTGAATTTCTTATTATTTCTGTAAGTAAGACCTAAGGACAAGGAAAGTATACTGAGCTTACCAGAGAGGCTATTTTGTTGAATTGTCCAGACATACATATAAAATCACCATGCCTGTCAAGCACTCAGGACTGTAAACATTACTCCATTCTTTCACTATCTCACTAGTTGTGAAATAGATACTGCCTAGCTTTTTTAGTAAAGAAAGAAGTGTTCTCATCTTAGTGCCTGCCCTGGCTTTCTCATCATATTCTGGCTCCCTCACTGTGCTTTCTGACACTATTTCCTTCCCCTCCTTTTCCTCCTTTGTTACCCTCCCAAGGATTGAAGTATATGCACCTGTGATATACTGCTCCAAAGGGAGTTAACTTGAACCTTCTCAATCCCTCTCTAGCCTTTCCTTTTCTTCTTATCCCCCTCTGATACTTTCACAATGCTCCTCATAAATCAGAGAGGTGAGAGGAGACACTAAACAACAACCTGTTCCTGTCCTCTCATTGTTCATCTTTGCTACTCCCTTAGTCTGACACACTTTTGGCTCTTCATCCTGACCATTCACTGCCTAGAGAAAGTCTATTTCTCAGACTAAAAGCACAGGGATTATGTTGTGTGTCCAAGCGTGATACTTTCATTCAAAGAATTGCCTATGTGGCATTCTTATAGGGACAAAGACGACACTGTTTTTATCAAACAAAAGGCTTACTTATATTTGATGCCCTGCTGTGGTGATAGCAAATGAAAATCTAAATTTGAGATGGCTGAGCCTACCAACAGTGTTATCACAGAGAATCACTGTTTAGTATAGTGTTTAGCTTATCTGTGCTACTCATATACATTAAAACTCATAAAATTCAACAGATGGCTAGCATTATCTCCTTATTATAGAAGCTTTCATCAAGATCAAATGGGATGCCATATTTATATGTATGCAATTAAAGTGCTTTGTTCAGTTACTTAGCAACACTTACCAAGATATTGACCCTTCCCCTCTCTGAAGGGGGGGCCGACTGGACCCTTCATCATAGGCTGCATGTATTTCATCTGGGGCATAGGGGCATAGCCACCACACAGAGCATAACCCCCCAACATCAGCAGCAGCACACATATGGATATCAGTGTCATGGTCTTCTTTGCTCAGAATCTTCAAACTGTGGAGAGAAAAACAGAATGAATAAGTGACATTCCTCTTCTTATCAATTCCTTTAAAGGTAACTTTGCACACATGATTTCACAAGTCTTTTGGTAAAATCTGATTATCATTACTGAAAGCCAGATGTGCCAAAGGGCTGTTAGAAGCTTTTTCTTCTTCTTTCGGCTTTTCCCTTCAGGGGTCCCCACAACGAATCATCTCTCTCCACCTATCCCTATCTTCTGCATCCTCAACACTTGCAACCACTAGCTTCATATCCTCATTTATTGCATCCATATACCTATTCTTTGGCCTTCCTCTTTGCCTCGTGCCTGACAGCTCGAATGTCCAACAATCTCCTACCAATATACTCACTCTCCCTCCTCTGAACATGTCCAAACCATCTTAATCTGGCCTCTCTAACTATTCCCTCCAAACGTCCAACATGAGCTGTCCCTTTGATGTATTCATTCCTAATCCTGCCCAACCATGTCACTCCCAAAGAGAACCTCAGCATGGCTGTTGGAAGCTAAAACACGTAAATCACTCCAGATTAGATGGGGTATGCTACACACAACACACTTAATACAACCGTAAGTGTTCAAAATTTTACTTCAAAATCTTTTTCAGATACCATATTTATATAGACTTAATTGGTATGTTTGGCCCTAAGTCCACCAGATGTAGAGCTAGTAGCTGAAGAGATACTCTCTAACATAAACCATTTTGCTACAGGGACTTGAAAGGAGATACATTTCTGACTAAACTCTGACTAAGAAACATTGCATATCATATAGCATGGAGACTTCATTCTGCCTGGTTGTTTGTGGAAGGATAACTGGGTAGGTAGTTCAAATTTGAGGTTACATGAAAAAAGGACAGGGTTGGGCCAAGTGGTCTTGGCTGTCTGTTTGTTTAGCTTGTCATTCCTCACAACAGGCTGTATCAGGGTGTACCTGTTTACTTTAATTTGTTCCAGAAAGTAATTTTCAAATAATTTGATCCTCATGTTGCTCATCATACCTTATCTACATTTCATTAGCTGTATGGGACAGGCCAGTGGGTGGGAGCAGACAAGTGGTGTTGAAAATATAAACATCATTGTGACCTTCAGTTGGGAATATCAAGGATATGAGGCTGTGTTCACAGTACATTTCTCTGCTATTGATGCCCTGATGCGCCCTGCACATATGTATAGTTTCTTTAAACACTCAGTCAAGCATTACTATTATCCTTGGACTCATCTTTTCCACTTGTCCCAATGGTTTCCAGACGGCTAGCCTTCTGGTCAAACAGACCTGTACTTTTATTGAATGTGACAAGCACTCCGGAAATCAAAATGTCTCCCAGCTCTCCACATCAGTGCTGCAGAAGTTTCGGAATAAGGAGGTCCTGCTGGACAGAACAAAGGCACTGCTCATAGGAACAGTTCAAAAATCTTGTCTGAAGGAATCATGGACATCCAGTGCATGGTTTCAATGGTTTATGGGTTTCAGCTTGACCATGAACTTAAGTGCGGTTGTATTTGAATCTTGGATAGGCTTGTTTGGACACTTTACTAATCTGCTTCATTTCCTCTTCTTTCTGCAGTATGACAATGTGAATTATAACCACAATCATTCACTCAAAATGCAAAAATGTAAACAAAGCTTACAGGTCAGTAAGATTTTTGATAATATTGAGTAATATTAGCCGTTAGCTATCTAAAACCCATAGGACTGATGTGCATTAATATAGAAATTTGATGTAATGTTTTATTTATTTTTCCTTGGTAATTCAGTCTGGGAACTAGTTTATAACCTACTCTTATTGTAATGTCCTTGTGATCAGCCGTCACTGCCTCAGTGTAGAACAACTCATCGAATACATTCATATGCAGTGCCTGGGTACAATTGACTAATATAAAACAGATTAAAAAAAATTTGGGGGAGAAAAAGTGCATACTGCCGTGTGTGCATGTAAAAGAAATGATTGAATATAAAATTTGTCCTGAATTTAATGCATGTCTGTCTTGATATCCTTCCACCCTCAGCAAAGTTATAGGTCTAACTGCTTGCTCTGAACAAATACAGAAGAAGACTCAACCATGCCATGTTTTCCCACTCAACATGGCTCCAAACAGGGCATTCTGTGCCTGTTTGCTTTGCCAAACTCAGTGCGGTTCACTGGCTTTCGCCTCTTTTATCATTTTCATTTTTTATTATTATTATTCCTGGAAGAGGGATGAAGGGTCTGTTTGGCTCCCAGAGGAAATGGTTAGGCTGAAATTTCATGGTGAGGCCTCTTAGCGGTGTGCGATTTTTTTTTTCTGCCATGGTGAGCACATAGTTCTGTGGCTTGCCATCGGGTTTTACTGCCATGTAAAGACGTGAAGCTCAGAAACCATGAGCAATAGTCATGTCTGTGCTAGCATCTGTGTTAGCGCTTGTGAAAAAACATATGCTTCCTCTTAGCTCTCAAATGTAGCTGTTTCCCACTCCAGGAAAAACACAATCACAAGACAGACTGGGAAGGAAAGCACAGAGGCCAGAGAGAGAGGGAACAAGAGACACAGAAAGAGAGAGAGAGAGTGGTGGTGGCAAATCAGTGTTTGGTGGTTGAATGCTTGGCTGAGGTTGCCTAGGGGGTGGTACTAATCCCAGTGGCTGTGGTTTTGTGGGGAGAGTAATTTAGATGTGTTTAACAGTGTACCCAATGTTGAGCAGGCATCCTAACACTCTCAGCGATCAGAATCAGACATGACTTTTGTTCCCCAGGCCAGCACAATCTGTTTATCAAATATTTTTCTTGAAAAGATCTGCAGACACAGTTAAATAGTCTCACGCAATCTGTCTGGCCAAGTGTTCACCCGTGTATCTGCATGTATTCACACACTCTCTGTTTACAACATATACTGAAACTGAGATCTAAAACATCCATATGAACACATTGATGGATGATTGCCAAACAACTGGCTAAAAGGAAGATAAAAGCCTAGAACCTCTGAGAAGCCAGAGCCATTCAAGACAATTAAAGGTATCCAACCAAGCCTAAAATGGACCAATCTGGCAGATGTCAGTGAATTTATTTAAAACAGATTTCTCAGAAAAAGGTCTCCTCCAAGAATTTATGGTAACAGCCGCCAAAATTCAAAACAGAAGGGAATATTTATTTTAGAAAAGGGTGGAAAATAAGGAAGCTAGCTACCAGCCCTTAATACACCTTGGACTCTGTGGCTTATTTACAATGAATTAGCTTGGTTCTCTATCTATTGCCCTAACCCATCATAATAATATAAATCAATAAAGCAATAATAAAGTGAAATCCCTTTTCTTAAAGTTAACTGGGAAACAGGAAGAGAAACATCAACTAGATCATTTTATCTTTTTCTCTTATAATGACTGCAAAGCACTGAGTCCAAGACCAATAGTATAATCTCTAAAACCAACATGGCAGTTCAGGTGACAACCAAAACACCCAAACCCCAGGTGCCATAATTAAATACTCTCAGAGAAAAAGGTAGACCTTCTTTTCAACACTTTTATTCAACATCAAATGGCCCTTACCAATGTTTATGGAGTGTGTACTGCACTAAAAACCACAAAAAGCTTTGTGGAACATTGCCCTTCTCAGGTGGAAACACAGCACGCACCAAGGACACTGAAGATATCCATGACAGTGGATCACGATCTTCTATTACAAACCACAGAAACAATGCATTTGTCCTCCAAATGCATACAGTAAAAACATTTGTAATTAACACAGTGTGTGTGAGGTTACATAAATGTGAGTGTGTATTTTTGAATGGTGTGTTTCAAGGGTACGTATCTGTCGCTTATTGAGTTAGAGGGAGAGCAGGAAAATGGGCATTAGGTTTTTATATTAAGAGTCTTCTTTACAGCAGAAGGTAAGCAATAAGAGGGACTGAGTGGCACTTTTTTAACAGCCCACTCTTGTCCATCATCATCATTCAGTTGCTTATTTTTTAAACTACTGTTTGTGAACTGCCACTTTTAACTCACTCAGAGAGCACCGTTCAACTTTGAGCAAACATAAGCAAGCAATTATGGCAGCGACGCTTGTTTTCAGCACAGTATGCACTCACTTTTTTTTATGGCATGGCACATTAGAGATGGGCCTAAACCAGTCCATGTGTTTCAGTTGAAATGGAGGCCTGGGTAAATTGGTTCTCAGAGACAGTGGCTTGAGTAGCAGACCACAAAAGGGGGTCTATACTTTGCAGCCATCTCCCTTGCTCGGCTGACATTTAACAGAATCATTAGAAATAAATTATCCGTTTAATGCTGCAGGAGCTTGCTGAGGCATGACGTAAGCTGTTTACACTCCTAGCACAGGTTTGGCCTTCAGTTTTCCATCCATCCCTCCATCAGCAGGGCTTCCAGCCTTCCCCAGCTCCCACAGGGGATTATGCAATGATCCTCAGCTAAGGCTCTTGTCAAGTGAAGTGACAGGCATGTTAATTTAATCACCCCTCCTTCACAGCTCCACCTTATCCAAACAGGACTTCCACACACTGAGAGCAAGGGAGGTTTGGTAAGAGGTGCACAAGATGTGGAAAATGTTTCCTTGATAATTCAGATGTAAATCTCCTTCTCCTTCCTTGTTGAACCATAGCACATAATTAATATTCCTTGTATTTCGTTCTTGGCATCAGGAATGATGCTCGGGCCTAGTGTAGATGTAGCTGTAGGAAAACAGTTTACAGGAACATGAATTCACAAACACAGTCTTTACTCTACAGAAGAACATGTGCACTGATGACAACCGAATGCGTATCATCAGCATGGGCTTTAGTTACGAGGGCTTCAGAAGCTTAGGTCATTATGGAGAAGTCAACTAACAAGATATAGGCCACTAGGGTATCCATAAAAAGATGCTGGAATATTTGGGAAGCTGGGAAGTACATTCCCATTACAATATGCTCTACATACATAAAGTGTAGTGTGTGTATGTGTGTGGATGTCTGGCCCAAAAGTCATGAATGACAAATTCATACTTACAATCACAAAATTAACATTACGACCAATGGTCATATATGTGATTTTGAGAGGTAAGTGTTTTTATATTGTTCATAGATGTTGTGTTGGCTTTCTTGGTATTGTGTTCGAGGAGATGGGATTTTCATATTTTCAAAGCTAAGAAAGCCAGCAGCTCTTAGTTAGCATGTTTTTACAGTAGATTATAGGTCCTCTTGTTGCCTTTAGGTATTGAAAATCTGCTCTTGTTTTTCCCTGCTTGTATATACCTTTGTATATATTTGGGTAGTAAGTGCTCTGCTGTCAGCAAGAGTCTTTCTCTAAGTATATACTCTATGTTATGCCTCAAAATCCCATGATGCCATGTGATGAACTGACATCCATCCAGGGTGTTTTCCTGCTTTATGTCCAGTGTTTCTGGGTCCTGTGGGACTCAAGTGTTTACTGTAGATGAAAGAAAGAATACTGTACATGAATTCAATTTTCTGATTCACTTAGAAGAGCATGGATGAGGGTGGGTGACTACCCAATTTACCCAAGTTTTTTCTTATTTAATATTTTTTATTGCCACCTTTGCCTTTGATAGCTCTTTCAATAGGTATGTAGATTCCAAACATGTAAAGCTGCTTTTATTTAAAAAAAAAATTGCCACAAATTAAATTAACTTCTTATTTTAGGTTGTTAAGTTTCTGGTAGAGGACAGTCTTAGGAACCTTCACAGTAATTTTTGATATATACCACTTAAACACTCTAGCACCACTTATAGGGCAAATTTGGCCCATACATTAACTAAATTCCACTACACAGTATTGTAGAGACACGATCCGGCTCTAACAAGATAGGATAAAGTGGTTGAAGATGAGTGAATAAATATATGAGCATATATACAGTGAAAGAGATGTCAAGATGTGAAATGTAACTAAATGATTAAACTGACTTTTAAGCTTACTTTCAAGCTTTCTTTATAGGTAAAAAAAAAAAAATGCCTGAAGAATATTAATATGAGTGCACACTGCTCTGTTGTTGAACTTGTTTTGGTGTCTGTAAGGTGGGAGTGTGGACAGAGTCCATTTTATCCATGACAGCTATGACTGGACAGACTATAACATCTGGTCACTGTGTGTTTCATTCTGTCTCTCACTTTGTCAGACAGTCTGGTTCTCTCTCTCTCTCTCTCTCTCTCACACACACACACACACTTACTTTTTATGGGCCTTTTAGCTAAAAAAAAAATCTTAAAGAAAAACTTAAATTGGATCACTCTCAATGTCTCACACCATCAAAATTGTCACATCGTTTTGGGGACTTTTGGGCCCCATAAAGAGATTAGAACATTCCCTCTCACACCCACACGCACACATGCACATGTAAACCATTGAGATACACACTGATCTCTCTCCAGACATTACTTTTCAATCTAACTATTCCACATTTCACCTTCAGTCATGAGAAAAGACAATAAAAGCATTTTACTTAGCCAGTAAACATTTTTAGAGACAGATAAATGACTGTGGAAGGGAAGTTGGTAATCTCCTACTGAGACGAACTTTGTTTTTGGTATTTGTGGAGAAACATCATTAAGGCAGATGAAAATACAATCCAGGTGTTACCTTAAGACAAGACAGCTTAGCCAACAGGAAACCACGACAATTCTTTCCTATTTTGCAGGAAAAGTGGAAAAGATTGTGTGTAAAAGAGCACTCACAATCAGAAACTGATGTCTGGGGTTCTTAATAATCCAGAAGGAACAAAGAGAATGAAGACAGAAACAATTTAACCTCTTGTGCTATTTTTTTTTTTAATAAACCTTGGCTTTTTATCCAGAAGTTACATTATTATATTGTTAAGAAAATATTATAAGAGTGGGAAGTATCTGACCATCACACCCAATCTGTTGCCACAAAGTTGGAAGCACCCAATTGTCTAGAATGTCTTTGTATGCTGTAGTTTCCATATTTCTGTTCACTGGCACAAACATTCCAGCATGCTAATGCTCATGTGCACAAAACAAGCTCCATTAAGACATGGTTTGTCAACATTACTCGAGTATCCTTCACAGAACCCTGACCTCAACTCCACTGAACACCTTTGGGATGAACTGGAATGCTGTCTGAACAACAGGCCATCTCGTCCAACATCAGCATCTCACTAATGCACTTATGGCTGAATGAGCAAATGTCTACACCCACCCATGCTCCAAAACCAATCGAAAAGCCTTCCCAGATGAGTGGAGGTTATTGTAACAGCAGAAAGGACACTAAAACTGCAACAGGAAGTTTAACAAACACACAGATGTGAGGGTCACTTGTCCACAAACCCAGGAAAACCCCCCACCTACCCACCCACACTCCATGTCACCTCATCCTGCAGACACACTAGCCCTCCATATTTTGTGGCATAGTCAGCAGATAGAGCTCTAACTCTTTCCTTCACCTCACCACATCCATGTTTCCCCTCAAAATGCAGTCCAAATGTTACATTTTTAACAAAAAACATCCCATTTCATTTTAATTTAGTGGTCCAGTTTCTAGACTATAACAAATGCTTTACTTGCAATAAAGAATCAAGGCTGAAAATGTTACTAATCTAATTAGAGGTAAGATATTTAGCAGTTGCTGTTATATATGAGATTCCTGTTTTTTTCTAACTTTAATGTATAACTATAACAGACTCAGCTGGGTTTTCTTGCATGACCTCAGCGCTGGCTGTACTTTGGTCACATGGTCTACAGAGTGTGTTGTCTGTCTGTCTTTCCTCAGACTCAGACACAATATGATCCTCCTGTCCTTTTCTGCCTCCCCCATTAACAAGCTCTGTTTTTCCCCTTATGTCTCTATCATTTTCTTTTCTTTTCCTCCATGAATTTTTGAAGTTGAACTAGCTAGATTACCTCTAACCCTCTCTTTTCATTCTATTCTCTCTCCTCCAAGCACCCCAATACAGCCCCCCTCCCCATGCCGACCTTACCACAGCAGATTGCCTGTGTGAATGCTCTTATTGTGGGCTGCCAAAGGCCTGATGAAGCAGAGGCCCCTTTTCTGCTCATGTCTCTGCCTTTAAACGCTGACACGTGCTGGCTGCTCATCATGCACATTTTCTTCTGGTGTTAAAGGAAGGACAAAGACAAATGAACAGTTAGCTGTATAAAAGGATTGATGGATGGATGCAGGAGTGAAAGTAGGAAGTGTGTGACAGATGTACTGTTCAAAGGATATCATCAGCTGGGTGTGTTTTGTCTCCACAGCTTTGTGCCATGGTTTCAATGTTGAATGACAAATGGGTAGCCTTACTTGTCCCTGTGGGTGGTACTCGTCAACGACTTATAAGCAACGCCAAGCTCCCTAGCCAGTTTTATAGGGAGGTAAATGCACATAACTTTGTATAATGTAACTTTGGGGGCCCCCCAGAAATCTGCAAGCTGAGATTACTCTGGGATCTATGTAGGCGAGAGGTGTTATTTTTTTTAATTTTTATAAATGAACACCGTATTTCAACCTGCCATAACTAAACTACCACGAAAAATGCAACAAAGCAATGGTTTGCAGTATGTAAAAATATCTGTTGTAGCAGTTTGTTTGTGTTTTCCTCTACTACGTGACCTGGTGTCAATTCTTCATTACTTTCAGAATGAAACATGACATCGTAAATTATGTGAACAAAGATTAGACTGTTTTCAGGATAATACATTTTGTGCATGTTTTTTATCTTGTGGTTTTGCATGAGAGCATACACAACCATAGCCTTGACCAGTCACCCAATTTAGGTTTATTAATCTTGTCAGTTAATTGTAAGTTAACTGTATACTTAACTGTCTAAAAGGATTGCATTATTTATTAAAGAAAAGAAACATGAAGAAATGTATTTAGACAAAAAAAGAAACACTGTAAAACATTTATTTTCTATATTGCCTAGCTAGTTAGACTTAACAAATGCACTTCTTGCTGTAAGCATTATATTTGTAGAGTATCTGATTACAGCAGGCCATTTAAGGTTGCAAAATGTAATTATATTCATTACATGAAAAAGTATTTTAGCATTTACTCAGTTTTAGCTACATCTGTTCAAAATATATTTCTTATCTATGCCAATTAGAAGTTATAAGGCAGTTTTGTCTGACCAAGTTATTATTATTTGGGCTAAATCACATTATTAGTAACAGTAATGCAGCTTGTTCAACAAAGAAAAACTTCCATATGTCCCTAGAAGAATGTACCCACTAAAAGAAGTGCATTCAAGTATTTTTTAATCACTGATTGTATAAAACCAATAAATCTATAAAATTAAAGCCTGGAAAATATTTTGTTTCCTTAAAATTGGCCTCTAAATAGGAAATCTTACTCAATCCAAAAACGTAATTGATCTTCCCTAAGATGGAAAACTTAAATACTGGTTGTGACCGTCAGTATTTTCCAGAAGTACTGTCTGGTTTGATAGATTTTTGACACCTTTTTGAAAAAGGTTAAGGGGTTTATTTTGTCTTAACCTTAAAGTATTTTTCAACATGGGCCTGATGACAGAAATGCTTAGCATGGGTCTCCTGACCATGGAGTCTCCACCCTGATCCATTTCAGACACATGCCATGACAAACACCTCCTTTCTCTTCCTCTCTTGAATGGGCCAAGACACAAGGTAATCCTCAGGAATATATTCACAACCTGGCTGTCAGCAAAATTTGTCCGAGCTCCTCAATGGGAACGGAGGTGAGTGAGAGGGATTATAATTTAATAAGATCCAGGAAATCTTTGTGAAATCCCCATGAACAGAATTAAATATCTCAATATTCAGACTGCAGACTGCAGGCTCAGTGAGAATGTTGTTCAGCCTAAGTGGAGGATTCAGCCTACAAGCTTGATCAGCCAGGACATCAACACACTGGCTTTAACAGAGCAAAATGTCTTCTCATTACTGTCTTCTCTGAAAGGAATTCAACATAATGTATAATGCTATCTTAACCATGCCTGTGGTAACAGTATAAACGCTTGGCTTACATTTTCTACTCCAAAACATCCCTATAGTAGAATTCATGCAGGCTGCTCGAGATGTCTCTGTAGTATTTACAGAAAGGTTTCTATAGGCTCCCATTACACCTCCAGTGAAGATCTTAGAAATACAGAAGCCCAGCTGCTTCCCCCATCTGACAGAAATTAATGTACCGAAAATTATAGCACCACACTGTGAAGTTTATTTTTTGAAATCTGTGAGTGTGTGTGTGGTGTGTGCGTGCGTGAGTGCATGTGCGTCTTTGTGTATACACATGTGTGTTTGAGAAAGTGGATGAGAGTATGTCTTGGGTATTTTGACTATGTGGGAATGTGTTAGGCAAACTTTCAGTGGTCTCCACTGAAAGCACACATTGGCCATTGAATAAAGCAGCATCAGTGATTCACATCAATCCATTATATGGTGAAAAGTCTTTTGTTATTTGCCAGGAAAAATATAAAGAACCTAATTTGTCAAGGTTTAGTTTAAACAAACATGCAGCAACAATTGTTGGGACAACTTTTATTCAATAGGAGCCATATGGCCACATAGCATTTTGGGAAAAAATCCTGCTGTCACTTGAATGGGGTCAGGTAACATGAAGACCTCTAAGAGATCCAGAATCTTCTAGAAAGTGTCATCATTGTCTCGGTCACAATCAGTCAAGCCTCTCCTCTGCTGAACCTGAGATTTTGTTTTTCCCATTTCACCTGTAAATAGGTGAACCTGAAACGCACCATTAGGTTTGTCACCAAGACAAAAGTCTCCAGCTGGACCTTGTAACTGGAATAGCTATGATCCCTTGGGGCAAGTGTCCCACACTAGGCCTTACTGTTCCAACTTGGACTACTGTCCAGCTTTCAGAAAGCCTCAACAATCAGTCAAAAACACTTCTCACTCATTTGAGTATAGCTTAGACTTGGCAGAGAAATCTGCTCTATGGAGAGTGTTTTGCCAGTCACCAAATTGTGAGCCTTCCTGGAATAACAATACTGAGGAGGAATTTCACCTACTTTGGAATAGGAGGATATAGGAACAAATATTTTCAAGGGAAAGGTAGGGGGCAGCACTTGCACCCTTGATTTAAGGGAATAGCAAGTGGAGCTCCAGTACTATAATTTGATGGAAATGTAAGACAAATAATAATAATAATAATAATAATAATAATAATAATAATAATAATAATAATAATAATAATAATAATAAATATTTAAAATATTTGGTTAATTTAAAGGAAATAATTTTTTTTCTTAGAAATTTATTTTTTAAATAAATATAATTTCTATTAGTTTTAAACTTAAGTTCTGGACACCTGATTAAAGTTACATTTGAGTATATGTTTGTGTGTGTGTGTGTGTGTGTGTGTGAGAGAGAGAGAGAGAGAGAGAGAGAGAGAAGGAGAATGTTTGTGTGAGAGAGAACCAGACAGACAAAAGTCCTCCTGTGAGAGTACAAAGCGTTATGGTGTCTGCACAGATCTTGGCCATTTAAAGTGATTTACTGAATATTGTGATTATGACAGGCAGGAGAGAATTACAGGGAGGGAATATAAAATTTGGATGTTTAGGAATTTGATGGGTTGGAGCTCACAGAGTTTCCATTTCGATAAAATGTGTTTCTTTTTTCTTGCTTTTGAAGAAGGAATTTATAACATATTTCATAGGAATTTAACTAGAAAAATAGCTGTGTTGTTTGCTCTATAAAAAAAATCAAAAAGAATGAAACCGTTAGTACATTTACTGAGGGTTTAGTGAAGGTGTTAATTTACAAGCAGATGCTCATAACAGTATTCAGTGTGGTGATCTACTGGAATCATGTTCTTGTTTTGAATCTGCTCTGTCTAGACATTGCAGGGTATGGGAAAGGTCCTGGACTCACTGGAGTCTCATTTAAAGCCTTCAGTTTACTCTTGGCTCTCCTAGTATTCTTATCCTGTTTGTTTATACAATGCCTTCAAACCCTTCAGTTTTTTTTCTTCCTGCTCCTAACTTTACTAGTCCTACAGGAATACAGTGAAATATGTGCATTCAGAGCCAAAGGTCTATGCATCGGGTCTGTGCCAATGGTCTATGCCACCAAAAGAATTACAACCTCTAATGAAAATCAAGCAAAGTAATAAATGTGCAGTCACTATTACATTACTCACACAATAATCATATAACATCATTTCCCCAGCACATGTGGCAAACTTGCACACCATTAGCTGCATAATGCAATACATGCCTCTCTGAGACACACTGAAAAAGAGGATAAAGAATGAGATGATAACTCTATCCAACAATGCTGAAGCTCACATGAACAATAAAGCCTGCCGTAGCCAAATTACAAACAATCGAAGAACATATCAAGAACAGATTGTTAGGCAAATTTCAGTGCTTCTGAAATTGAGGTTAAAGAGACAGAGAGACTTCACTGTACTGTTTTCATCTCCAGATGTGCTTCAGCTACGAAGTTGAGGTATTAGTGGATGGGGTATAAATCTAGTCCAGGCCTGGAGGCTCGAGCTGGACATGAGATGTGCGCCTCTTTGAAAAAGGATTAACTCAATAGTTCCTCCCTCAGAGTTATAGCATAGTCAGAGTTACAGTATGTTGCTCTCATTTATTGGCGTCTCTTCTATCATCTTACTGTTATCACTGACCTTTTTTCCCCCATTTGTTTGATGCTTATATACAAAGTGACTTAAAATATAGAAATTGAGACAGGATACAACCAAGAAGTTGAAGGTTAGGGGTCAAGGACCCAAGCAGTAGCAGCTTGTCAGTGCAGGGATTTGACCTTATAAGCTTATATTATCAGTAGAGGGGCCTTAACCATTGAACTAAACTTTGGCATCGTAGGTCTATTGAAACAAACTGATACAAATCTTGTTAGGTAATGCAAGTTCCATCATAATGCAATAAAGGGTAATTGTTATAAGCATAAATAGCATGCAATGCTAGAGGAAACATCCTGTCCTAATTGTCTCAAAAACCTTTCGAAGAGGCAGACTAGGAATCATTTTCACAACTGTTCCAGTCGTAAACACACCAGAATTAAAGTACATTATGGGTAATGGACTGTTAAAGCGTCTGGGACTCACTGAAACTGTCTGGGCTGAAAAACATACAAAAAAAAAAAAATATCTGAGTTTAACGACATTGACTATGCACAGATAATTACATCCACCAGAACCCCATTTCCGCCTGTTCACTAGCATTCCTGTATGCATGCCAAACCCCAGTAAAAGCCTGAGCAAATTTAGTCATGGCTAAGCAATACACAATAATGCCTGCCCTGATTATCATTAGCTGAAATGCACAATTTTTGTGTACCATGCAGAGTATTTGTAATCAGTTCCCTATAGAAAGTGCATTTGTATGCTATTCATTATATTAAATAAATGAGGACATGTAAACGGTTATTGAAAGGATATTAAAATGTTAAAATTTGAATTTTAAAGCTGCCTATAGTTTGTCCTTTCTAGGGGGAAACTTTACAGGATCTTAGAATAGAGTGGTTCTTTATCAGAGAGGCTTGTGAGTAGACCCAGAGATCACTAAAGGACTCATTTTCTAAAAACATTATTAATGTTTTAACCAGGACCTTTACATGTATCAACATGGACTTAATAAAATGAATGTGGTTTCCTTGAGCCACGCATTTCTTGGCATTCGGCTATGGACTGGTAGAAAGGCAAATATGCATATTGCTCATTAATTTCCAGTCTCAAAACCACACAGACTATAATTTTCAGCAACAAAGATGTAATCAACAGAAAATTAAGATGATTCTGAGTCAAGGAAGATAAGATGATGGGTGGATAAGTTCATAAAGGCTCGGCACATGAGCACTAAAAAACACTATTGTGAGTGAGAATGTCTGGCTCGAAGATTGTGAACCTCTGTAGCTTTATACTGTTATGATTAAAAACAAGCAGTAGTGAAGGAGAGCTTGTAGGCTGGAGAGAGAGAACACTGTTGTTTAGGCTGGGACTGTTTGGGCTGCTGTTTCCCAGATTTGCTTTAAAAAGAGTTGTTAAGCAAACTGGCAGTGGGAAGAGTGAAGTGAGAAGGTAAAGTTAGTGATCCATGGTCTAACTAGGCAATCCTGTCGTATTATGTCATGGGGAGAAAAAAAATGTGCGACTGTGTGTGTTCCTGACACTCACTCTTTTCCCATAAAGTGACTCATCAATGTCAACAACCTGCAACGAAATGGTGCTGACTAAAAAAGACCCTTTGTTTAACTGCTTAAAGCACTACATTGTACTGTGTTCCATTTGTGCTGATGGCCTGATACAACCTCTGTAAGAGAGAGGAAGGAAAAAGGGAGCACCCTGCTGAGGGATCCAGTGGACTGCACACTGGATAGTTGTCCGGGGAGAGTGCAGGAAGAGCAGAGCATACCCATTAAACATGTACATTTCAGGTGGTTTGTTTTGATTTGAGTGAAGGCCTCTGCTTAGCTATTGTGAAAATGGACTCACTCAGAAGTGTGTAGGTTAGATGGCAGTGAGAAGAATAAAAGTGAGGACCAGATGAGACAGAACGAAACCCAGAAAGACAGTAGAGCAGAAACCAAATATGGTTGCAGCTTCACAGTATTCACTGTGTGTTGCTTACCATCAGCGTGCTGGTTTGAAAGAAAGTAAAGAAAACTGTATGCTGAAAAATGAGCACTGAAGCTGACACTGTACAGACGCTGTGCAGGAAACCAAAGCCTGTCAACTGGATTGTGGACAGAGACATTTTGTTTGATCTCAGACTTGAATGCCTCTTACAATTTAGAGGAAAAAACTTGGAGCTCTGTTCAACCCCTTCCATTTCTTTAAAGTTCACTCTTTGATATAGAAGTTCCTCTTGGTGCATTCCTGCTGGGCTTACACAATAGCTCTGTAGGGTGGCAAACCAGGTGCATGTGTTATTGTGAGAGTGCCTCTGTTCAGCTGAATTAAAGGTCTCGGGAGACTTTATAGGAATCTTAAATTTGAAGGGAAAGTTAATATTCCTTAGCCAATCTGGGTATTGGGAATACTAACCAAAAACAACAGCATAATTTCTTAATATGTGGTGAGTATTCCACTCTGTGTGTGTGTGTGTGTGTTTTGGAGGACTCATGAGGTTTAAAAAGCATTTGAAAATTGAAAGTAATGAGGCTAGCCTTGGTACTTACGGATTTATCACGTTGTTGCTGTTATAAAAGGAAACCTGTCAAGATAAGATTATCACAACCCAGCACCTCCTGGACACACTGCCAGGACTTGACCAAATACAATTACAAGACAATTTCACTTATTAGTAGGTCACCCTTCTCAGGAAGCTCCCTATAAAGGCTCTTTGGTCAGGTAGGGTTTGGTTTGTATTTATTAGCTGATATTTTAACAATTTTTTATTTTAACAGGAACATGAAGAATCAGGAACATTTTGTGGAAACAAAATGGAAACCAAACAAAATAAAAGTACAGTGTGAAGCCATAATATTCTATGTAAATGTTATACACATTACATATACCTGTTAGCACAACACCTAAATAGCTAATTAAATCTCCATCATTTTTACATTATTTTAGCTACCATTTTGTTTAGCCTGGCCTATGAGGAGTCCACTTTGGAGCTTTCATTTGCCCAGTGGGCCAGCTAATAATTGTATCATTAGTCCACCATAACTGCTGGTTATAATTAAAGGCAATGTCTAGCATTAAATGTGAAGGCCTCTTTGCTATCATGGGAAGACTACAAGAGAAATGTACATATTATGTACAGCAGGCCTAAGTAATGATACTCAGTAAGATGGTATAATGTATATGAACGCGCAATGCAAAACATCTGAAATATGTTCACTTTGGGCCTTAGTATCAGACATATATTTTCATAGATTTGTGTTAATAGATACATTAGATGTGTTAATAGATACATTATTATTGTCTGTTTGCTCTGTCTTTTGTCTTGCACTGTTTGCAGTAGTTGCACACGATGCACTTTATGCGGCTAGGACAACTTACTTTAAGTCCTTAGCTCTGTTTTGTTTAAGTAACTCTGTATTGTTTTATGCAGCATCATGGTCCTGGAGAAACGTTGTTTTATTTCACTCTGTACTGCGTCAGCTATAAATGGTTGTAATGACAATAAAAGTTTCTTGTCTTGATTATTACAATCACTTTTCTCTTAAGCAATGTTATTAGATCCCTGAACAGTTAGCCCAAAGTCTAAATTCAAACAAATATTTAAGCACATACTTCAGCAAAGCAACAGTTGATAAGTATGCAGATAAAAAGCCAAAGACACACTTCCACCCAAACAAGCGCTCGCGCCAAAGTGCATGTCTCATGGGAGGGATGAGAGACGGCTGTTTTTCAGGGCTGTGCAAAAACAAGCTGGCTTGAAAAGAGTGGTTCAATCTCTATTAATGCGATTATGATCACCATTATTTTCTTCAAAAGAGACTTGGAGGATGTGTATCAGCACAAACATGAGCATGGGGCTCTAATGCAGTCTTAATGTCTTCCGTGCCCTGCTTTTATTTATCTGGATGGCGAGACCCAATTTGATCTCTATTTTTGAAGACCCAGTCAAATCATGAGTCAGAGGCCTGTTAGATTGGAACCACGTGGAACCTGTGCTTCTCTGTCATTATAACATGATCACACACACACACACACACACACACTGAGGCAGGCTGCAGATCCAGATGGCTAGAGGGGAGGAGAAGGAGAGTCCATCCAGCACAGTCAGGCCTAAACACATGAAAAGGCTAGACAAACACTTTACTGACCCAAACAAGAATCACCTTCATGTACGGAATCAGCATAAATCCCCCTCAATACAAAGTCTGGCAAATGTTTTTTAGAAACTAATGTGGATTTTTCTAATGCATGGCTGGCTCTATCCAACTAGTGAATGGCTCTCTGTGCAGCTTATGGAGGTTGAATGATAGGGGGCTCATTTCTGCTATAGCAATTATCTTGTTCCCTAAACCTGCTATTTAATGGAAATGCTTGCTCCATGCCAAACTATGTGCCTGTCCTGGCCAGCCTTGACACAATAATGCATTCCTGTACTCTCTTGCTTTTGTTTGTGTTTTTTCTTTCTTTCACTGGAGACGTTGTCTCACAAGGTTACCTTGTCAGGGCTGGCCATTATGTTAACAGCTGCAACAAAATGGAGCTTAATATCTTTCTCTTTTTCCAAGGAGACTTGGAAAAATTGTTTCATTTACTGATCAACTGAGAGGGTTATTGTTCTATCATCAGATCTTGATGACCATCAAAATCTTTTGAATATAAAGACCCCAATTTTTTTCTTCTTTCGGCTGCTCCTCTTAGGGGTCTCCACATATTTGATTTTGCAAATGTTTTTCACTGAATGTGACCAGGCTTGGGACCAGCATTCACGGTGCAGTGACCCCAAGTGGTTGGTTTCCTGCTCAGGAATCGAACCCAGGCAGCAGCAGTGAGAGTGCAGGATTCTAGCTCCACAACCACTAAAGGAACATAATTTAGAGACACTACCAATAACGTATATTATAAGGTACCTGCATTCAGTGTTATATACTCTACTTAACCACTGAGATCTTCAAATGGCTATTTGCTATTTGAGCGTATCAGATTCCTTCAACATGCTTCAGGTTGGAGGTATTTGACTAGACATCAGGCCGGGGAATAAAAGAATTTCAGTGAAAGTGTGTCAGCAACATGGGCTGAAAAATATAAACCCAAATGTGTGATCATAATCTCTTTTGTGTAATTCCATGACATGACTGATCTAGAAAAAAATTCAGCCCCTCAGTCACTCATTCATGCCATTTTGTGTATCTTTCTTATGATTTTTGGTACTGCTGTTGTGCTTGGTTCAACAAATGTCCATAAAAAAATAATAAAATAATATGAAGTGGATGCCAGAAATGAAACCTTTTTAATCTATCGAAGACAGTTGTTATCCCTGCAAGTGTATTTACCTCTATTTACAACAGTTTGGAAGAGAAAGGGCATACAGCTCAATAAGAAACACAGCCATGTGGAAATCATGGTACAGCCTATTTATCCATATAGAGGGGAAAAAGTATAAATCTAACTTGGGATAAAATTTATGAGTCTCATACCAAATTGCCAATTTAGAGCATTTTTGCTAGACATATTTTATGTCATAAAAGGAACTTCATATAAAAAAAAAATCATATAATCAAACCAAGGTTACTAATAGACTGCAGACCACACTGGACCACGGGACCATTTTTCCATTTTCAAATGTGTGACTAAATGGCTATTACAGATATTAGTTGCAAATAATCTTCACTGACCATGTTAAGAGTTTTGTGTTTGGTCATAACTTAGGAATTTATTCTTTTTTTCATTTTGTGTTTTAATTTTTTACATTTAATTTTTATCTTTTCTAAAGGAGTATATTAAGTGCCAGATTAATCCATATTGGACTACTGCCATTTTAGATTCTTTGCAATTTTAGCTAAGCTCTGTGGGCCTTGGCATACTGGACATGTAATCATAGACAACGATCTATGCAGCTGTCTTTAAGTCTGTTAACTTAGTGGCACTGATTGACATATTAAGAACTGTTTTTGTTGCAGATTAGCTCAAGTGCCATTTTACTGGATGATGCAGAGTTTGTTGGAACTCTTTTTGTGGGCATGTATCCACAACCACCCTGGAACTTGACATATTGACTGTTTATAACAAAAAGATTGGCCAGAAATCTATAGTACTGGTGACACAGGTCAATAACCCACAACTGTTCTCAAATGGCAAATTTGAGAATGTTGGAGATGTACAATTATCTTCTTCAGTTAGCCAGTATTTATTTTAGAGGATGATGTGCAATAAATATTTACCTAACGCTTTGAAATGATGGCTACAATGGTGATATTTTTGGACTAAACCTAGCAATCCTCACCCTACTTCTTTGGTTCATCTTTCGGGAAAATTTAAAGGTTCTATATGCAACATTCAGAGAGGATTCCAAGTAATTCTTAACTAGAGATCCCGTGACAAATCCTTTTTTTCCCTACATGATTGAATTTTACTTGATGGATATGGCACAATATAAGAAAGTGAATATAAAACACATTTTAGTCTATTTTGTATGATATGAGGTGCTGAGAGAGGATAATACTGTCGTGGTCTTTGAAACAATGGGAAAATAATGCAAAAATAATAGTCATGGAATGTACAGTGCTGTTATATGGTCTGGACAAGAATTTCAGGCCATAAATCAAATTGATGAGCTCTCATTTGGAAACACTGGCTTGATCTAGATGAGATTTCTGGGTGTAGCCATATTGTCTCTGTTAAAAGACAACACTGAAAAAATATACTTCCCATGAGGTGCACACTCACGTTAATATTCTCATTAGAAAAACAATCACACCCAGGCAGAATGGCAGGAATAAGAAGCTTTCACACCTTGCTTCCTACACAGTAAATCTCACAACGATACTCAGCACCTCCCCAAAGCCTGGCAAGAATGAACCAAAAAGGAACACAAAATAAACATTGTCATTGACTTTTTCATAACTTTTCTTCATATTTCAGGAGTTTTATGCTAAGACATATGCTACACGTGCCTTTACTGGAATAACTTCACTGTTAACTTAAACTTAAATGGGAATATAAATAGCCATGTGGGGTAGTATGGTGTATGTTCATGTGCATCAGTATAAGTGAAAGTGAATAGGGGAACTGTGTGTGCGTGTATGTTTGCCTATAGGTACCATGACTCTACATTTCCACGAGGTCTCATAATTCATATAATGATGTCTGTAGTGCTGTAATAATTATGTTAAATTACTCATGATATTGAATAATTGAGGCAATTGTTCAGTGCTTAGTGTGTAAGCTTTTGAACTGTCCAGTATAAGCAGACAGTCAAACATCTCCTCCCTTACTGTTCACCCCTGTGTGCAGCCACATATAGGAAAAATGCAGTTTCCAAATGAGCAGTACTGCTTTCCTTTATCCTCTCACAGGCAAACCAACTGAAAGCAATTACAGAAACATTCCAGCCATGTGCAAAAGAGTGGGAAAGGGGGCAGAGAGGGAAATGGGTGGAATGGATGAAGGCTGGAGTGTATCTGAGGTGACTGGCAGCGCAGATGGTGAACACGCCACAATCCAACTCCCCAAATAATGAGATGTGACTTTATTTCCCACAAATGCCCTCTGAGATCGAGATTCCCCCAGCTGAAGCAGGAACATCCTGTGGCAAAAATCTGTCCAGAGATCTGTTCAGTGTCTGGATCTATCTGAACCCAATCAAATAGCCCATTCTCAAATTCTTGTGTTTTCCTGCAACTCATTTCAAGTCTCTGAATGCATGCATGCAGTGTGTTATTTGTGGGTGAATGGCATTCTAGACCCAAGATTGTGAAATAACATATGATGTTCATAAAACTCAAGCATTAAAAGTCTTATGTATGTTTTCTTACTTCACCTAGTAAATGGTTTTTAAAGTAACTTTTCGGCATTTAGGATCAATTATGATGCAATAAAGATCTTCAGTGATTTTTTTCTCCGGAACAATCTTGTTCATGAAACTACAAGAAGGAGTGATCAATGAAGGAGGAGCAGAAAAAAATAAATTAAAATGTTAAATTTATTACTTTTTCCTCCATCAGGCACATTCTTCTGTATTGCCTATTTTTAACCATGCTATAAAAGAAAAAAGAAAATATTTTACAAAAAAAAATGTTATTTAATTAATAAAGTTATTATATCTAGTTATAAGCCTCATGCTTTTAACTTCCTGTTTATCTTTATATCAGGTATTAATTAATCTGTAATAGATAATACTAGTAATAGTAATATTTTCTCTGTATATTTTTATATTGTAGATTTTATCCTTCCTTTTGCTGCTGGTCTCTGAGAGCTACCAAACAATTTTTTTTGTCGTTGTATCACTACAATGACAATAAAGACTCTATCTTTATCTTTATTAAGAAAACAGACATGCAAGACAAAATCCCATCCATCCTCCACACCGTTTATCCTACTGGATCCTGGGAAGCTGGCAGTGTCTATCCCAGGAGACTGGGGGCACAAGGCAGGCTACACCCTAAACAACATGCCCTATGGACTATCTAGAGATGTCAACCAGCCTATAATGCAAGCCTTAAAACTGGGGGAAGAAACCGGTGTATCCAGAGAAATCCCCTAAGGATTTATCCAAAATTTATATTTAAAAATGCCCAAGACATTTTCATAGTAATATCTGTGATACTATGTAGCTAAAAGCTTGTGGATACCTGACCATCACACCACCCATATGTGGTTCTTTAGCAAACTGCACACAATTGTCTAGAATGTTTTTGTATGCTGTACCATTACAGATTTATTTCCCTGGAACTAAGAGGCCCAAACCTGTTCCAGCATGACAATACCACAGTGTTGAGCTCCATGATGACACGGTTTGCCAAAGTATGGAAGAACTACGGAATCGATTTTGGGATGAACTGGAACACCAGGCCTCCTCATTTGTGGCTGAATGGACAAATCCCCATACCCATGCTCCAAAATGTACTTGAAATTCCACCCGGAAGAGTGGTAATGAATGGAAAAGCAAAGGAAAACTAAATACAGAATGGGGAGTTCAAAAAGCACATATGGGTGTGATGGTCAGGGATCCACAAACCTTTAGCCATATAGTATTTTATTGGACTTTATATAATGTCATTTTTATTAAGCAATGGAGTGTGTTTCCAATAGAAGCTTCATCAAAGCTGTCAAGGATTTTACTTGTGGAGACATAACAGCTGTCTCTGAATTTTTTTTTTCTTTCACTTTGTCTTTTCTTCCTTTTTGTTTTTATTACATTATAAATACAGGACAGTCTTTCTGACAATCCAAACTAGCAATGATGCAGAAGACCAAGATCGGTATCAAGATGTTATCATCACATATTGTTTCAAGCCAAATGCTATCTTTAAAATGCATGGTTTTTCTAATAATGTATTAGATAAAATCGTTATGTCCATGTCTGCTTTTATTATTGTGTAATTGCACGATTTTTATTATAAATTATCCATGAGTGTTATTAAATCAGTAGCCTCAGTATAAGTTAGTATACAGTACCTAAAATATAATATCAGGCTGACACAAGACACATGTCGCACAACTGTGCATTAGTCTGCACTTGTTCTTGTTTAAGGCAGCACTGAAATAGCCTCAGGCATTGGTATGAAATGACATTTTGCTGCCATTAGTCATTACACTTCTAGCCTTCAGCAGCAAAGCCTGTAGTTTATTTAGGATGTCTTAGTGTGGGGAGGACAAATAGATTCAGAGAAGTGGATTTGTTACTGTGAACTACAGGGTGGGCTTCCTCCACAATAGTCTCACTGCGCATGGTTTTAACCCGACCCTTCCTACAGAGATACAGCACTTATAAGACTACTGGGACTCTGTGTGCTGATATGTTCTCAGTGTGCTCTCCTTACAAAGTTTTTGATTGAGGAACACCCATGCCAGGAAAAGAAATCTGACAGGGATAATAATGTTTGAATTGAAGTGGATCATAGATTCTTTGTGCAGAGGGGTCATCTTCTATCATGCCAATCTCCACCCGGGAGATGGGACAGGTGACCCTTCTGACATGGATAAGCCTCATTTCATCTTAGGCTCAAAGGTACAATTCAGTCTTTGTCTTCTCAAGAGTTCATATTACAGGTGACTTTGAACTCTAGATACCCCACAGCTGACATCTCATCAATTGAACAATATTACCATGATGACATGTGGAGATCAGGCTTGGTCAGAGCCCACAGTGAGTCAAGTAAAGCGGAAGCCAGTGCTGACAGTAGACTGAGGATGTTTGTTGGAAAACCGATGATTATTTATTTTCTCAGATATATTCATTTGATTCAATTCAGAATAAGTACTGCATGTTCTAAGCTGTTTAGATGAACTCATCCAATTAATCAGCAACCTTCTTTCATCATGTAACACTCATTAAAATCAAACTGAGAAGCTACATGTTGAAATGTGACTGTGACCAATATGATTTTGCAATCAGAGTTAAGACAGAAACAGGTCTTATCAAGAGTATGACACCTAGTTTGCGTTCATGTGGGAAACAATATGTGGACACCTGACATCATGAGCATATGTGCTTGTTTAACATACCATTCTAAAGCCACTGCATTAATATGGAATTGGTCTCCCCTTTGCTGTTATAACAGCCTCCATGCCTTTGGAAAAGCTTAGATTTTGGAACATGGCTGTGGGGATTTGTGGCCATTTAACCACAAGAGCATTAGTGAGACTACATTCCATTAGCTATATAGTATAGTATTCCAGTATTATATAGAGTACAGTATATGGCTAAAGATTTGTGGACCCCTGAACATCACACACATATGTGCTTTTTGAACTCCCCATTCTATATTTAGTCTCCCCTTGCTGTTACATTAATTTCCACTCTTCTGGACGAAATTTCCAGTAGATTTTGGAGCATGGCTATGGGGATTTGTCCATTCAGCCACAAGAGCATTAGTGAGGTCAGGCACTAATGTTGGGTGAGGAGACCTGGTCTTCCAGTTCATCCCAAAGGTGTTCAGCTGGGTTGAGGTCAAGGCTCTGTGCAGGCCAAATGAGTTCCTTCACTCCAGCCTTGCTTTCTGCACATTATTATGCTGGAACATATTTGGAACCTTTGTTTAAAAATGAATTCTCAATGCTACAAGCTAAAAAGACATCTAGGACAGTTATGTGCTTCTGGCAACAGTTTGTGGAAAGCCTTCATATGGGTGTGATGGACGGGTGTCTGCATACTTTTGGACGTATAGTGTATATCCTGTTCATAATACAGAATAGTAGCTATACTGCAAAAGGTTTCAGAATATCCATGAAACAAATGAGCTCACTTTGATTATAACAGCTATAAACAGTCATTCTTTAGCAGCCTCCTTATCAGTCTTGAAGTGCGGACTGCATATTGCAGACAAACCACAAAGTCATCTATCCTAAAGGTTTTTCTGTGTCAGGAAAACAAATGACAGCTTTACATATCACTGTTACAATGCACTAACACTGGAGGCTCCTTCCCAAAATGAATCACAGAACTTCATTACATCAGCAGTCAAAAAGCATTAAGATGCTTTTTAAGCCCCTTGCTACTACAGAATTTATAACAAAGGGCATTAATATAAACCTTGCAGCCAGCAC
Organism: Hemibagrus wyckioides; assembly: GCF_019097595.1. Lineage (NCBI taxonomy): Eukaryota > Metazoa > Chordata > Actinopteri > Siluriformes > Bagridae > Hemibagrus > Hemibagrus wyckioides. Next base: position 9,895,374 of record NC_080733.1, on the reverse strand, counting down.
TAAAATCTGTGCTGTTATGGAAATCACCAGGTCTGTGGTACAGCTTTGCTATAGGACTTAATAGGAGGTAAAGTTCTATACAAAGAGTTCTCTGTAGCGAAACATGAACATCAATTAAACAAACAATTTTAGCAAACACATTATGGACGTGTGACAGGAACATTTCATCAAGTTTCAAATTAGACATGAGATTACATGCTCACCTTAAGTGTTCTGGACAGTCTGTGACATGACTTACAAATTACATGAAGCAAAGGTTTCAGTTGTATAATCAAGTAAAAATATTTACCTCCTAGCAAATATGGCAAGTGAATGGTTTGACCTGCCAAACCTCTCACAGATCAAAGCTCCCACATGCTGCTTAGAAAATTACTGCACAAGCACTCACATGGTGATGAATATTGCAGCTTGTAAGACATGAGAATTTTTCTTTATTCCCATCCACCCAGTATGTCTACAGGGTAGGAAAGAGTTTTTTGTGCTTAAGAAGAGTTATTGGCAATTCACCAATCACCAAATCTCTGGTTTGCATTAGAGCAGCAGCAACAAAATAGAGCTTTGATTGGCTGCACTGAGGAAGGAAAAACGGACAGAGAAAGTGCATGTAACCAGCTGCAAGCCACATGAAACACTTTGGTAATGGCTTAAAAGCACACACTAATTAAAATACTGTGTTTATTGGCAAGAGAATATCTCCTTTGGGATGATTACTAAGTAACTGCTGTATCTTTTAGAAGTTTATTCAAAAAAGTTGAAATAAGGTTAGGTATATCAATCTATAGGTACCTGTCTTTCAAATGCTCTTCCTGAGGTTTGTTTTACAAACTGCAGAAAAATGATGGATTTTTCTTTGTTCTCAGCATGATCTCTTTTATCTCTCCAAACAGGCTAAGAGTCCAGTCTATTGCTACCATGGATTACAACCTTTCAGGCCAGTTGTGCTTGGGAGCTGGATGGTATAGCGCACAAATGGGTGTTCTCATCTTTGGTCATCTAGACAAGCTTGTCTGTTTAACTTGAAGATAAAATATGACAAAGGCATCTCGGAGGTAAACAACTTTTTATAATGCAGGCATTAATGCAGCTACAAGCAAGTAATGATACATGAGCGTTTTATGATACATACCAGACAAGGTAGACGAGAAAAGTGGAATTCTGACTACAATTGATTACAACCTATAATGTAAATCCCATCAAGTAACTGAATAAAGATAATGATAATAACGATATGGCATTTAAATACCACTTCACTGATGAGAATGAACTTCTGAGCGACAGTTAACATTCATCCATTCCATAAAGCAGCCTAAATGCACTTGGTGAACACATGTAAAACAGAACTCAGTTTTTTAAAATGGAGTTTAAATAGCCACCAAAGCCCTATTATTTATCCCAGTACTAATAAAATATCAGTTACTAGCTCTACTCCTATAGCTGGTATGGAGGGGAAAACCTTGGCTGTCGAGCACAAAGAAAAGTTATAATTTAAGTTTTATTCGAAGGACCTGAGCTGTGGAGGAGCTGGCTGTCTTCTGTTTTTTCGCCTCTAGTCTGGGAATCCCATGTCATGATTTGCTGCCAGACACGGTCCAGTGGAAAAGGGGAGCAAGAGTACTGAATCAAACGTTACAGCAAATAATTAAAAAAATCCCCCAAACACACCACATCAGCCTACTATTTAATCTAGCATAAAGCAAGTCCTTTGTTTCAGTTGGGGTCTGATGTTCAGGTATAGAGCTAAACACAACACAGACTAAGTGCCTCCAGCTGGACTTCAGCTCTAATTAAGGTGGCTTAATCACTGACCTCAATGTTTTCCTTGTTTTTTGTAAGAAAAATAGCACAACATTTAAGCAAAACCTGCATACAAATAAATGCCTTATCCTGGCAAACCACAAGGTAAACATTCACAAGACATGAGAAAGTCATTTTACAGAGCAATAGTAAATGTCACTTATAGTTAAATCATTGCACTGATTGGTCCAGTGCTTAAATTCTATCCCTCGATTACCTGGAACATTTTACTGAATACTAGATTAATACTTCAAGTTCAAGTAATTCAATCTGGGTCAATACATCCACTATTACAAAACATCTAACATCAAACATCTAACAAACTTACTAATATCTAACAAGGCATACATTTGATCTACTGTCCTCTGATGGACACAGTTAGGACAATGGTTCCATGTGTGGATAAAGATAATCACTCTCCAAAGCATTACAATGAGTTATGAAAAAAACGGAGGGAGGTTAAGTAAGCCTCATGCAAATCCCTGTTTTCCTCCACTAATGATGATGTTTTTACATCCTTAATGGCAGAAATATAAAACAGGAGAAATAATAAATTCAAGAATCATAAAGAATTAATGTACCAAAGAATTATCTCAATAATTATGTGTGAGCACAAGATGTTATCTTAGAAAGAAAATAATAAGGTTGTGTGGAGTTTAAAGTTAAAGCTTCATTGTTAAAGACAAAGAAATTTACATTTTTTTAATATATATATTTATATTTTAATTCCAAATGTTTTAATATAGAAAATACACCAATATAATAAGATATAAATAATAATATAATAAGATAATAATATAGATTAGATAGAAAAATAATAAATAATAGATTAGATAGAAAAATAATAAGATATAAATTAGATAGAAAAAATATTTTTAAAAATACAGATAACTAAGATTTATAAGTTTTGAAGCTCAATAAAGTGCATCATTTTAAGAGTTTTTATTTATTTCGTGTATTAAAATGATTAAAGAATAGATGCTAATATCAATTTCAAATTTCGATTCTAGTGTTAGAGACATAAACAAATGCCCAGCAGTGAGCTAAGAGGCTGCTGATAGAGCTGATGGTGAGCAAAAGGAAAAATAATAACAGCCACTCGACAAGCATCTCTATTTCTTTCCATTGCCAATGGAACGGAAAAATTTGTTGCCGTCCAGTGCATTTTCAAAAGGCAGCAAAGAGAAAGCTAGGAATATGAAGGAGAGATGAGAATGTGAGAACACGACCTGGCAGAACTTAGGAGAGTTAACACAAAATTTGGGGAAAAAACACAGCTAAAATGACGGACAGGAACTCACAGACAGCAAATGAGGTACAGAAACTCAGTGATGTTCCTACCACCATTGCGCAGTATTTCATGCTCAATCGCTCAACCCTCAGAGTGCAATGCAAAGCCAACGCACGTTCAAGAGTCGGAAGCTATTGATGATACTAAGATGAAGCCCCAATGGGGCCATATGACTTTACAGATTTAATATTGGACAGCAGGGTTTCATTCATCAGCCTTTGACTCTTTCAGCTGCAGCTGTACATCAGTTACTTAGAAAGAATGCATTTTAATACATTGTGTGTTCTTTTCCCAGACGGTTTATGTAACTTATAATATTAAATGCCTCCATGCCCTGTATTTTCCCTGCTTGCTAATAGCAGCAAGTGCTCTGTGTACACATATATAGCTTACGACTACTTTGACTATTATATGAGGTTGTGTGCACTACGTTTATGAGATGATTCCACAAGAACAGCCTTCTCTTGTGGTATTCCTGCGGTATCCACTATGGAAGTTGGGTTTAGTGTAATTCCACTCACACTGTGGCTCCTTCTTAATCTACCAACACATCTGAGGAAACTGTTGACATTCTTGATGGTCTTGTTAAATTTCAATTGTCTTTCCCCCTTTACGTTGTTCATATAATAGATACGCCGGCTAAATTGTAAGCCGGAGTCAATAGCTAGCATACGCTCAGTGTCCATATTTCCTGGCGTAGCCACAGTTGTTTTTACAACTTTAACCGCTTGATTAGTGAGCATATTTTGAGAAGTGAGAACTTCATATTAAAAGAAAGCCGATATAGCTAACCTTTGCCAGCCAATCTGAAGTGAGTATCTTTCATAGTGTAATGTTTATTTATTCAGAATAGTGTTCGATTTCAGCAGCCTTGGAGCAGCTCTGGACAAAGTTCTTACCAAAGCATATAGTTAACATAGTTATAAAATGAATATAAATAGCACTGCAAACATAATTTACTGAAAAGATTTTTTTTCCATGAAGAAAATAAGGATATATAAATAGTGATCAGCTTAACCATCATTTCACCAAACCGCCCCTCATATGTTGTCTCTTTCCCTGTCCAGGTCAGTAAATCTACGAAACATGGGAATTCAGTGACGAGATGTGAAACCTGTTGGAAATAATCTTAGAGGACATCTCACCGTGGCTTATGAAATGTCCAGACACACACACACACACACACACTAGTACACACTATCTAATCGCTAGCGTGGCCTAAGTACTGTGCTGATTGCAGACCAAACTTGTGCCAAAGTGCTGTTTCCGATAGATTTGAGGGTGATTTCTCATCTGCTGTTTTGCTTCAGTCTGCAGTTCCTTAAGTGGGGAGTGGGTGGAATTACGGTCTTGTGGAGCAGGAGCACAGAATACAGAGACTGAGTAAAGGCAGAGTGCCTGAGAAAGGAATGCACTTCTTGCTTTGTAGCACTGAGTGTCTGAACTGTTTTCTCTTGCCTTTCAGGGAGCAAAAAGAAGTGAGGAACAAATGGTAATGGTGAAAGATGGGGGTGTGGGTTCCTGGAAGACAGACAGACGTTTGCTTTGCTTTTCCTAGAGAATGAGTGGTATTCTCCTTCATTTCCTGTTAGCAGGTATGAAACCTACCCTTTCTGCCAACATGCAGAAACTTTTAAAATTTCCTTTTGCTTACTTTGGGAATGATGAGATTTGAAATACACAGGATTCCCAACCAGTGTGGTTCTCAACAGCATTAAAAACACAATGTTATAGGATTAATGCAGCCATAAAATTAACTGTTAGGCCTGTATTAAATATGTGTAATATTTCCAGGCTCCATCAACTGTGCTATTTTCATGATATAAATAAAATGAAAAAGTAAATGAAGCGATGCATGTTGCATCTTACAAAAAAGCTTTCATAATGATTTTTTTCAAAATATATTTGATAAAAAACTGACTAATGGTAATGTTCTTGATTGGCATAATTGTTATGTAGTACAAATACAGGGAAATGCATTCAAATGTGCAAACTTTTGGCACAGTCTGTGGTGCCATATGCGTGGGATGGGACAGAGTTTGAAACATTCCTCTGAAACACATTTCCCTACTTAGGAAGGATGTCATAAAGACTGCCATCTAGTGGTATAACTTGGAATTAGCTTTTGTAACTGCCAGAGAGAAAATTCTTTTTTTCTTTAAACAAACAAACAAACAAAAAAACAAACGAGTAAATAAATAAATAAATAAAATATTAATAATAATTAAAAAAAAAAAAAAAAAAAAAAAAAAAAAATATATATATATATATATATATATATATATATATATACACACACACATATATAATTAAATAGAGCCTGCCCACTATTTCTGCTTACTTTTATGCTTGCTTCAAAACAAGCATTGAAGTGTTCAAGTGGATAATGTTTAATCTAATCTGATTATATCAAATTTTCTGGTTATACCATTCTTGTTGTACTAGCTTTTCTTTGTTATTGTACATTCAGGTCAAATTATATACTCAATGCTGTTCTAGAACAACTCACCTCAGTAGATCACTTCACACACGCAAAGCAGAAACTAATCCCAGAATTGCATTCTGTTTATGCAGAATTAATGTAATGTTCATTCATGAGCCATACAACAGCAAATTGTCTGGAGGAAAGCGGAGGTCATTTTACTTTAGCTGCATGCTTTCACCGAATGCTTATTGAGACTTCAACATGAATAAAAATCAGAATGTGCATTAAGCATACTTTCTGATGGACTTGGATTGCACGTTGTAGGTCAAGAGATGGGAGATAGGCACGTTCTTCTTTCAGTAAAATTCTCCATCCTCTTTTATCCACTTTTATCTTTTGGCAAACAAAATTTACGGGTTGCACAAGTTCAACCTGCTAGTCTATCCAGTTGTACTGGGTCTCCGTGGGTCTCATGATCGACTCATTCAGCATGGAAAAAATCTCAACAGGGAAGTAAAACTGCAGTTCTCCATTACAGACTCAATGAAAAAAATAATCCATAATGGATTGGATACAAGTCTTATTCTTTTCTTTTCATGTATTCAGCCTCTCCAGAGCAGGTGACCATGCCAAAGAATTTTCACATCCACTCCTTAGAAGAAAAAGAGTGCTAGAGAAGCACAGCTAGAGGAAAACATAAGCTCTTTAAAAACCTTCCCAAGATGGATATGGTTTTTGGACTTAAGAGCTTATAAAGTAGCTTCATTGAGAGTATATTGTCCAAATTTAACCAGGGAGGTGGTTTGTGTAGGAGCAGAAACTTCTCCATCAATCAGTGAGCACTGCTTATGACCGGTCCATATATCAAAGCCTGAGTCAGATGGCTGGGAGTGCAATAAAGAATGACATACTTTTCAAAAGCCCCTGCGTGACAGAGCTAACTAGTATCATAAAAGCAGACAGTGAAGTAACAGGCCACCCCAGAGATGGGCATCCATGGTTACAGCACATTCTTGTCATGACTGTAAGAGAGAGCCAAAGTATCTCTGTCTGTTATTCTCTGATTTCCTAACTACATTGTGAGGAGGGTTAGGAAGGGGAACTGAGCCACATTGCCGTAAAAACACTCTGATTGTTTGCAGTGGGTCACCATTAGCTATGGTTGCTGACATTAAAATATCTACTACAGTTAAAATCCCATGTGTGTCATGTCCCAGTGGTGCCCAGGGATTCTTGTGAATGCAATTAAGGATGTTTACATTCTTACTGTAGAGACTGGAAGGGGAAAAAATATACTAGAGCCCCCTTTTTCCTCAATTTATAAGGGCTGAAGAATCGTTTTCTTTAGAAATCATTGAGACATTTGTGGCATTGGTGGTCCAGCCTGAGGCCAAGCTGGAGATGCATCTGAAGAAATGTTTTCAACACTGCAAAAATGGCCTTTTTAGCAAGTGATATATCTTGAATATAGTCAATTTATCTAAAATGCCCTATTATAAGTTAACAGTACACCAGATATATGAATACTAAACCTATTTCAAAACATTTTCTTTTACTAGTTTTAAGCTTGAAATGACCTTATTCTATTGGCAGATAATTTAGCTAATTGTAAGCACTTATTTCTGAAAAGATGCAAATTACTTTGGTACTGAATATAGATGAACGACAAACCCAACACCGAAACAAAGAAACAAAAACAAATGAAATGATTTTTAAGGGAATGCAGTACTTTAGCACTTAAAGGATTTATCAAGTGGATTTCAAACTACTCTATATTAACTGTATCTCCAGTGTAACCCTACCCCTAACCCTAGCAAATAGTATATAATCTGTAAAGAACAGAGATTCTATCTATTTGTGAAACATAAAATGAAAGGTGCAAGAAATGAAGTACAGTTGATGAAAGAGTGCAGAATAAGCCACTACATAATGAGAAATGAAAATGACAACCATTACACTGTAACACAATGATCTTAGGATAAAACAGTTCACTAAAGCTTTGTGTAGGTAGTTGATCCAACTATCTGATCTAACACTGGATCAAAACAGGAGTCAAGAAACAGAGGTATCAGGTGCTGCAAACGTCTTTTCCAATCACGAGTTCAGATGTCATCTTAGGTCAGGGATATAAGTTTCATAAGTAGATTTATTAGGTTCACTATGTCATGACTGTGCTGTATCCATTACTTAACACTTGTTGAAACGCCAGTGTTTTTCTTCGAGAATGTACTATTTTTTTTTCCAGACCATTGAAGCAGGGTCCTGCTGTCCAGACGAGAAAAAAAATCTATTATTGAATACTCAGAATGTTTTAAGAAAACACATTGTGTCCACATCTTTCTTCAAAAACTCCACTCTCTCATCACTCCCCAGTGAAAACGACATCTTTTGGTTGAAATGCGATATTTAAAGTGCTAATGTAAAGCTTACACACCATGCCAGCTACTGTGCACCTGATAGCTGCTCAAACATGCCCGTTTAGGGTCTGAAGGGCAACAAGTATTCATAAGAGAGGCTAGATATGATACAGTAGACAGGATACATAGAACCATACAGACCAAACAACCCCAGGTGTCAGTCACTGTGGCTGTAGAGCAGTTATATAACTTGCTTTCTAAAACAGCTGTGTGACTTCCTCACCTCACTACCTGATACCTTCAACACAGAGGCTAGGAAACAAACACACACACACACACACATGCACATGAAGGTCTAAGCTTGTCAAAATACCACAACTTAGTCAATACTAAATAGTTTACAACAAATGTGGAGAATTGTCAGCCTTAATACCAAAAACCCTCGTAGAAATATGGTCAGTAGATTTAAAAGGATGTTAATATTAAACCAAAGACTGTATTTGGGTATAAGAGGATATTGATAAAAATACATACAGAAAGAATGTTGTAAAATGCTGCCCTTTTGTTAATCAGCTGAACATTACTCTGTGCCTATGAGAATTATGCTGGTCTTATGACTGAGAAATAAAGCCCACTGTTTTCCTCTTGCTTTCTTTACTGCCCTGGGCTTCAGCTTCACTAGCTTACAGCAATGTGATATGAGAGAAACAATTTCAAAGATGACATGCAGCTGTCTGTGGAAGCAGGCAACGAAAAGATTCAATGTGCAATTACCTTGCTCTTCTGCTTGAGGAAGAAGGTCAGGAATATCTCAGGATCTCAGGCAGGTACTTTCTGCAGGTATGTTATGTTCTGCTCATGATCTTCAGAAAATCAGCAGACACGATGAAAGAAATAAATGAAAATGTTTGGAGATTATCTCAGAACTTACATTCAGTGAGATATAGATTTTTTTCATATATATCAAAAATCAAGAGAAAAAAAATCTGGACTTCTATGGACTTCTTTTTGTTCTTATTTCTGTCTCTGGAGAAAATTAAAGTCCATGCGAGGAAGAAAAATGTCCTTGCAAAGCTGTCTCCCAGTTGACTAGAAGTAGATTTCAGACACACCTTCTGAATGACTGTGCTCTCTCACTCACGGGTGCAAAAGAGGAGGGAAAGAGAGAGAGAGGGGAGGAAAGTGTAGGAGAGAGGAAGCATGAGGAAGGGTGCTTGGCTTGGCTAGGCTCTGACCACTCTTGCTACGCACTCGTACTGGGCTTTTAACTGGGGGCAAAGCACCTGGAAGCTCCACTCTCCTTGGCTCTTGTCTCGATTCCCCTCTCACTAACTCTCTTAGTATTTTTTTCCACTGAGAGAGACAGGGTGTTTCTCTGGTTCCTTCCATACAAAAGGCATGTGTCTGTGGCCAGGCAAAAGGGAGGTAGGAGGGGAGACTGGAGAATGGGATGGGGTATTCACTGGAGAGGGATGGATTTGAAATTTGGCCCCCATCAGACAACTTCGTTCTCCCCATTCACTGTTACTGTTTGCCTTGTTTTCCCACCTCCAACAGAAACACATGTAAACCATTTCATTGTCGCACCAATGAATATTTTCATTCAAATGATGTGAAAGAATATGGAATGGATATTACCATGATTTTCATCTTGAGGGTCCTTCAATAAACTGTTTAAAGCAGTCTTATTTGAATGCCTGGACATGTATAACAGATATAGTCTGCAATTTCTATTGAAACTTTTTTATTTTAACAAACTCCATCTCTTTCCACTGCTCAGTATTTTACAGTAGAATGGATTTAAATCTCTCTCTCTCTCTCTCTCTCTCTCTCAAAATGACATCAGAAGGATTTTACTAGCAGTGTATGCAATGACATAAGTAAAGATATGCATAAGCATAGCCTACATTCAACACATACAAATATCTCTGTTTGAAATGGTGATAATTATTATTTGTTATCCTTATAATTAGGGGAAACAAGGTGTGTCAAAGCATATAGTGTGTTTTTAATAAAACAGTTATTCGTTTATAGAAGATTATTATCCTGCAGCTGACATACCACACTCCAATTTACACATTTTCTCATGTTTTTCTTAGATAATGCACTCAATGAACTCTTTCAGAGCCAATTCTTTAGTGACTTCATACCTGAAGGTATTAAAAAACAATTAGCAATAGCAACCATATCATCACATCCTATCATAAACCCTACAATTAGATTAGAGCTCACATTAAAAATTGAGCTATTTGAAGCCATAGCAAAAGGCTGATAGCGCTTTGGATCATGCCAGAACAGACTTCAGCAACAAGTGGTTTATTGTGCTCAATAGAAGCCACTGCTGGGACCTGCCACTGGATGCCTTCCATCCATGCAGCCATAGCTGGAAATCAGACGGGTTATCAGATGCTTATCGGAGTGTGTTTTTCTCGTAAGCACTGGATCAGACAATAAACAGGCATGTGGATAAACCATCCATCCTACTTACATGCACTGTATTATAGTAGTGGACCTTGAAAACACAAATTGGTGGATTTCAGGTTAAAGAAATGACCAATTTGTACTTGGTCTTTGTGGACTGAAATCTGGCAGATTTCTGAATCTGATAATAGCAGAGCAATTGCCAGAGAAAACGAATGAAACATTGGAGATAATGGGAGATCCTGTAAAACTGCAAATCCGATATTAAAATATACAATATTTAACCTGAATCCATCTATATATATATATATATATAAAGGGGAGAATAAAAAGTGAAAATAATAAATAAAAAATAACCACAGTGGAGAAGCATGTGTCTCTTTTTTTCATTGTTACACTGTGGAGGATAAAAAAAGTGAAGCCATGAATTTAAAGTAAGAATTGTCTTGATACTGGTTTAACATCAGAGAGAGTTGAAAATAGTTGAATCTAACCTACAGAATATTAAAGGCTTAAACCTTTCGGTTTGGATTTGTGACATATAAATATAGCCTATATTAAATAGTGGCAGTATTGTGTAGCATCACTAAATGTAAAGTAGTATGTTCTGTACTGGCTTTATGCAGCAGACTGGGATAATGACAAGAACAACATTTGAAAATGTTCTAATGGGAGAAATAGGGAACAATGTTGACCCTGGAAAATATAAGGTAAAGGGCAAAGAAAGCCAGGGGGCTCAGACGGAAAAATAGACAGTGTGTTAAAACAATTGCAAATGAGCTCAAACCTTGCCATTGCAACCCCAATTACTATAATTTGGTGGATGGATGAACAAAAATCCTTTCTGTCACTCAGTTAGAAAAACCACATACAAATGCGTCCCACACACAGAACCATACATTTTCTCATAATAGCATCATTTGCATGTATTTAGTGACTCATATAATATAGCTCTTCCCTTACCTAGAATTTATATTGGTTGGGTCATGTAAGAGATGTGTCTGAGTAGTGTGAAAGGCCTTCTGTACAAGTCAAAGGAACACCAGCACAGTTTATTTGATCAAGAAAATTAAACCTGCATAAGAGAAATTAAAATTGGGTAAAACAGTAGCATCTGTTCTGTGGGACAGGTGTAATGGATATGACTATTTAAGTCATTTAAAATTGTTTAAAATTGTGTCTTTTCAGCAAATATTTCAGGCCCATTACATTCATACATACATACATATGCTTCAGTAGAGACACTATGACCATATCTTTCAAAAATAGGGTTTTTTTCCTGTTGTTTTTCCAAAATAAACATAGATCACACATTCTCCTTTTATAATATGATGCTTATAATATGATGTACTTTTTTTTTTTAAATGATTGCATCTTTGCTAATCAAGCAAAGTCAGTAATTTCATGTCCATCACCATGAACAGTTTTTAAACACTGGCTTTACTGATTTGTATAATCTCTTGTTTCAATTTTGTGAGTAGGACAGCAATAACCTGTAGTAAAAAGAGAGAGCACTACTACAAGAGATATAAAAATTTTGATCATAATGGGCAAAGTTTTCCTTCCTTTAAACAGAGCATGAATACAGTTTAGGAATCTGAACATAAAAGTTAAGATTGACGTACTTCAGCATGGTTGACCTCTTTTTTATTAATTGGACTATTTGAAGAAAAAAAACTTACAGTGAAAAACGATTAGGAGTTCAAACACACCTTAGAATAAAACCCTTACAGACAAATTTCTCGACTAAAAAAAAATAAAGGATAGGCTGGGTAGGCATCATCTGGTGATGTCATCAATAGAAGTCCTGTGTGCAGCTATTTGAGTGCCAATTTCTGGTTTGCTACTCACACCCATGAGCCAGGGTGTTTCTTTACACAACTCATGGAAGTGGCATGGGGTTCAGAAGCGGGGGCAGCCTGCCACCAGACCCTATTCAGAGACCTCTTGAGACTGCTGCCTACCTCACCCCCTCCACCCCAGCTTTACAAGGTGAAACACTCCCTTAGAAAAACCATCTGGTAATAACATCTAACCATCCCCCTTATTAACATTCCATGGTCAATGTACAAAAAATAAACAGCAATCACAAATCTGAATGCTATGCCATTGCATCACAGGGCCTGTTTTTTCTTTAGCTGCCTGTCAGGAGCCAAAAATAAGCTCTAACACCTGCATTAAGTGGCACCCCACCCACAGTCCACTTAGTTGACTCAGAACTTGCGTCTGCGTATGTGCGTGAATGAAAAAAGGCCTCATTATGTGCTTGTTAATGTGTTCCGGGTGGACCTGAATACAGCCAATAAGAGCTTGATGAGGATCATGCCTAGAACTAAAGAAACAAGAGCTGCCACTTCTGTGCCACTAGAGGCAACCAACAACCACTAAATACCTCACTGATATAAGCTGTAGAAAAACCCCCATCATATTTCAAAAGAATAGAGGCTTTTCAGAAGTTTTTTTTTAAGTACACCTTTTTTCTAGACCTCAGTTTAGTGAAGTACTGAATAATAGAGGCAATAGTAGTCTTGAATTGTATAGACAAAATGCTCAAATGCTCTTATCTTTCTACTGAAGGTCTGGTTTCTGTTCCACTATTCAATAGTGATATTTTATCTAGCTGATTAAGGCTTTAATATTTCATTGGAATGTCTGGAGGCACATATTGAGGCACAGCAGTTACTCATAGCTCCAGGTTCCATGGTTTGATACTGTGCTTATGTTACTGCCTGTGTGGAGGTTCACATGGGATTTTTCACTGTCCGAAACTATGCAGGTAGGTAGACTGGCTATGATCATTTGTCCATAGGTGTGAACGAACATGTAAATGTGTGTAATGGACTTGTGTCCCTTTTTTTTTTTTTTCCATATTACCACGAGTGTTCTTGGGATATGCTCTGGATGAACTGCAACTCTGTAGCAGTGAACTGAAATTTATTACACATTCCTTGTATGTGTCCAGCCTAGCCTGGCATAGCAAAATGGGGAGAAGACATCTTCAGCTTGCCTGCATGACCTCATCCAATGGCCAGATAACATATAATGGAGGAACGTACATAGTAATACTACATAATTCTATACTGTTCTCCATATTGATGTAACCTCAACGACTCAATATGATGATGCAGATCCACGAGAAAAGGTTTATTTGAGAAATATTCCAGCAAAAGTGCCAAGTAAAGGCCAAGAAAGCAGTCCAAGGTCACAATCAGTGAATGAATCCTCATATGCTAGGAAACATAGTTTTGTTTTTTAGGACTTACAGATCCAATTGGCAAGACTTTACAGAGTGTGTGTTTAAGTGTTTAAAGTGGCTGATTCTAAATGAACTGCATGTAAACTCGATTAGAAAAAAATTATATCAGATCAAACCAAGTTTCACACTATTAGCAGAAAGTTTTGCTTGTTTCATGAAATAAGAACAAATTATGTTTACTAACAAAACAGCTCAAAGCTAGTGTAAATGATCTAGAAATAGAATAAATCATTTATAATTTTCTAATCTCATAATTAGAAATATATAAAATCCTGCATGGAAACTATGGTAACTCTTAATATTTGGGAGACTGCACGTGCTGGCCAGATGTTTGATTACAGGAAAATGGTGTGATGGGATGATTACAGTCAACTGGTTCTGAGAGATCTGCTACGATATTCACAGTGACCTGAACTAAGTGGTGTGTGTTTTTATTGTGAGGACACAGTTCCAGGAAGAGTGCCTGTTCCAACCCCCTCATCTGCCATCTCACTGGTGCTACATTGGACATCTTTCTTACCTTCAGTCTCTTCTTCTTAGGACCACCAAACATCTGGGACAGTACATCTGTTTTTCCATTTCTGGTTCTGGGGTAATAAGTCAGCATGATATGAAAGCATGCAAGAGGGCCCATTGCACTTGCCTTGTGTTTAGTCACTTGGCATTCCTGACATATTCCAAATTCCTTTAATCCATAAGGATATGAAAGAGATGCACTGCGCCCTCTAGCCACTGTCTCCATTTTCCATAGTTGGCTACTTTATTGGGCAACATTTCATTGTTTCCTACATCATAATTCTTTGTTTGTGAGACTAATAGGTGCAACTAAGAGGGGTTTTTCTGGATTTCCATGTTGCTCTGACAGTATGATTTGTATGATTTATTTACTTGCATAATGAAATGCAGCAACAGGTTGAGGTGTTTGACAAGCCACTGTAAGAGTTTTTAAAAAGACACAGCCTTATCTCATTTCTTTGGTTTACCCTTTTGGAGAGATTTGGGATATACTGACATAGTGTTTGTACAGACTGATTGTGATACCCCAAACCCTCTGTTGTTCCTTCAGGGTATTAGTCTTTGTTCAGTTTAAATGACTGCATTTATTTTGTCCTAATCCTTCTGTAAACACTGGGGCGCAGGAATTTCTTATAGCCAAGGAATGAAACACTGGTCTTCATACCTTATGTCAATGGTTAGGCATATCCCTGAGGACTTGATTTAAATACTGCTGAAACACGTAAAGGGTTCTTGACCAGCCTGTATGACATCACCCAACATTATCTAATGTAGTATCTGATGTGATGAAAATTATCTTTCATGAATCTCCTAAATGAAATGGTGCTGCCCAAATCTCAAACTTGACTACATTGCAGCAGATACAAATACTTACATTAACACTACACAGCAGTTTTTCATAAGCCATCTTCAAAGGATCTCCATTCCTCTCTTGGCTGCCATGATGGAATATGTAAGCACATAATCTGCAGCCAAGCCACTGTCTTTTTTCAGGATCAACACCTGTACCTCAGCCACTTGCCTTGAAAACTTTGTGGAAAAGATCTAAAAGTATTTGTTTGCTTTTTAGCACAAATGCTCCCTCTCCTTGTTTTTGTTATACATATGATGCTAAAGTGTAAAGCACATTTAGCCTACACCACTTGTCAGGAGAACTGTTGTACTTGGCCTTTTAGAGGTTTTATCATTAGTGGCTAAGAGGGGACTGGTTTTGGTACTGGGCTTATTTGAAGGGATGATCCTTGATTGAGGTATACATATTTCTGAGATTTTTTTATTTTACTATTGCGACTATCCATCCCATATGGAGATCCATTCACGTCACCGTTGGATATTAACTGGAATCTGTTGAAATTTTCAGAAATATCCACCAGGCCAGAGCACCCTCTATCACACCTGCTAACAGCATCTGCACATCCACAGATATTGTATCCTTCTATACAAATATGTAATTTTTCTTCATATTGAAATGATCTCATTATTTATTATAGGTTAAGTCCAAACCAGTCCAGTAGTTCATGGACTGCTGTAGTTAATTCAACACAATTCATATATTTTCAGGGCTAGCAAAGAAATAGTTTATGTCAGGGCCATTCTGGTTCCAGTTCATTTCTCTGTTTGTAAAGCACCCAACAGCAATTAGACCTGAGACCATGGACTTCAAGTTCTTGTAAACTGTGAAAAAACCCTGTTTTTCATATAACTGTGAGTGCTTCCCACTTTGACATGAATTGGTGGGACAAATGCTGTGTAAATATGTTAGGATGGCATTGTAAAGCCTGTTGTTTTTTTTTGTTTTTTTTACCTTGTCAGAAATTTTTCTGAGAAGTGCCTGATCTTGAAATGCACACAGTGCCTTCAGAAAGCATTCACGAATATTCCTAACTGTGGGAGAAAAATAAATGGAGGTGCAACTTTCTAGCCTGTATCCTGTTCAAATAAAATGGGGGCATGCTTTGACTGATGCATGTGAATGTTACTGTGTTTGCTGTGACTTTATCTAAAGATGACTATACAGAATTTTGCCATATAACAGAAATTGTGGACTATTACTTTAGACTATCAGAGCTGGTCTAAAGTGAAACACATACGCAGTTCTGTCCTATAATGTGGTATTGACTAGAAAAACATTGATCATCAGTACAGTACCATTAGTATTTATTTGAAATCTGAGAAAACTGGCTTTCTTTTTAACCTGGAAGTGCCGTCATTGCATATTGAATGATAGTTGACATGATATTTTTAATAAAGTTGATCTGCTGTTATGAGAGAGGGTCTAAGATGCAATTAGAGGTAAAGCTGTTTGGTGGAAAAGTTTCCAAATACACAAACAATACTTGTGGCTAAAACAACAGGAACAGGTCAGGCTATCAATAAACAGCTATGAGTAGGGCAGAATAAAACCAGAAATGTAATAAAAATGTTCTACATTGGACTATCCAAATAAAGTCTTACTGTATTAAAATGTTCTTTCATGAATTGAAATAGCTTTGTGCTGGTCAGGGTGGATTCTCAGCCTATCCCAGGAATACTGTGCAATAGTCTATTACAGGGCATTATGCACACACACACATCACATTCACACACTCTTTTACACTGACAAGCAATCCAGACTTTTTCAGAGAGACAAAACCAGGGAGCCCTGAGGGAACCCACATAGACATAGGGAAAACATGAACAGAAGCTCCATGCAAAGTAACCAAAGCTCAGAATGTAACTAGGGATCCTGGAGCTGTGAGGCAGTGGTGTATTGTATTAATATTTGAGGAATTTACGTTATATGTATTTGTGATAAAGCCTTTAGAGCATCATCAGTGTTGTACATGTATGTTTCATTAATTTAATGACCTTTTAATAGATACACTACAATATAACCTGAATATGAAGATGGCTCCAAAACAATCCTCACCCCCTCCTGGCTGCTGATAGGCAGCAGCTCCCTCTGTAATCCTCATCATCAGCGTCCATCAGCGTATTCAGTCACCCATACTGTTGTAGTTTCATTCAGCACAAGGCATTTGTCCCTGATCTCTCTCAATGGCTAACACCTGGTAAGAGTTAGAACAACTTCTAAATGTAAATGAGAAGCTGCTGGGTAATGCTAATGTTGGTATGAGCAAACCTAAGCTTGTGAGTGAAGAAAAGGAAAATTTCAGTAAAAGGTTTTAAGAGAAGTGACAGCCCTATATATATTTTTACACGAACTCATTGCATTTTATCAACATTTGGCAGAGTGGGTAGTGTTGCTGTTTCACAGCTCTAGGGCCTCTGTGCCTATGTGCTGTGCTGCCTATGTGGAGTTTTGCATGCTCACCCTGTGTTCAGGTGGGTTGCCTCCCACCTCTTAAAACATGCTGATAGGTGGACTGGCTGTGTTAAATTGACCCTTGTTGTTAATGTGTGTCAATATGTGTGTGGACAGTGCTGTTTAATAAATCTGAATTCTGTATACAGGCTTTATTCCTCACTTGCTTCTAGGGCTCTCAGGATTGGCTTTACTATGTTTCTGACAAACATAAGGCACTGAATTTTGTATTCCGGGCAACACAAACCTCAAGGCTTGAAAGACTAATTTCCCATATTTTGTAAAGCATATATTTGATCATGAACTGGTTATTTGTACATACTTATACTGTAGTATCCCTTACAAGAAAAACACAGTTATGGTGATGACGGTGATGAAAATTATGGTCAGCATGCATGGATATGGCAATCATTGCAATACTAGACTCCTGCCCCGTCATTTAAATATGATATGAGATTGAGAATAGCCAAAAACAGCGATGAAAGATGTTAAATTATATGACATATGTGCTTGAGCAAGGTATACCTTTCACCCTTATACGCCTTGATGCTGATGTCATTAACCACAGACGAAATCTAGTTCATTTACATGTGTTTGTTCACATTCAAATGATTCAGTTCAGTTTCAGTACGACATTATTTCTGCCTTACCACTGAAACATCTAACCACAATTACATTTAAAAAAAAAAGAGTATCCTAGACTCCTTTCAGTTCATACTAGACTACTTCAAAAACAAACAATTATTCAGTTATTAAAAAATGCACCAGATGGAAAACTCGAATGTGACGTAAAACATTCCCTTTGGGAAATACTGTCTGATTAGACCAAATTTATTAAAATGGCTTTTTACTTTTTTGGACAGAAATACAAAGTGAGCTGGAGATAGAAATATGTTTGCATACATTACATAAATCAGACTGTCAAAATGTTGTGTTCATAACATAAATTTACGTGAATGTGTGAAAGAAACGTCAATGGCCTGCATATTATTTGAGGCGATCTGGACTGCCACTGATGTAGAAGCAGACGTTATTGAAAACGGCAAGTTGTCTACTATAAGAAAGTCTGAAGCTGTAAACCACACACAAAGAAAACCTTGCCGCCAGAGAGCCATTAAGAGCACAGAGAGACATGCCAGAAAAATAAAGCTATCTAACACTGCACAAACACATGTCTGAAAAAAAATCATTGGACCACACATGATGGTGGTAAATGTGCAAATGAACCCAAGAGAGAATTCTTGGCTCTCAGTTTTTAAATCTTTCTGCTCAGTGACAAGTTTAAGTTGCTCAGAATCCTGGGGTAATATTGTATGACATGGTTTCCTTAAACACATCATATCTTAGGTTCTGGGATTCGTTACCTGCATCAGTTTGAGAGATTTGCTAATCAAGACAGGTTTTGGATAATATGTCTGGAGAGCATGATCATGTCATAATCATTAAGTGATTACAATAAAAAGAATATTAATGAAGCATAGCGTTTTGTGCATGCTGAGATGCTTTTCTGCTCATGCCAGACTATGTGAGTTACTATATCCTTCCTGGCAGTTCAAACCAATCCTGAGCTTTCCTGTCTCTTATCAACAAGGAGTTTTCACCAACGGAACCATTTTTTGCACCATTCTGTTTAAACTCTAGAGAATATCATGGTATCCATGCCATGGTTAAAGTCAGAGATCACACTTTTTCCACATTCTAATGTTTGATGTGAACATTAACTGAAGCTTTTGACCTGTATCTGAATGATTATTTTGCATTGCGCTGCTGCCACACGATTGGCTAATTAGATAATTGGTGTTCACCATAAAGTATATAGTTAGTGCAGTTGGCGAACTGTAACGTGGCATACATTTAATCAGTTTGTAGCAGAATTTTGCTTGGTCTCGGTTGTAGGCTTTTTAGGAAACTGAACAATAAGTAAAAACTGTTAGAATCCCTTCCCTACTAACACTGGTAAGGAATACTGAAGGCACATCATGTTTTAAAAGCCAAATGTCTTGTAAATAACATTAAGTAGTGGTAATATTTTTATTTTGATCTAGATCTTTAAAATGATTAGTGGTTGTTCTTGAGGTTTCATATATGAAGTGGTGTTTGGGGAAATCTAAGAAATGTTCTTCTCGGTCAAATCCACTGTTCAGCAATGAAAATTATATATAATTGTATTTTTTTAAAAATCCCTTTTGTATTGTATTTTTATACATAAAAATACATTTCATATGTAACTCCAAACCATAATGCTCAGTTGACAGGCCCTCTGCTGTATATTAACTTGAATCTTGTTCAAGTTGAATTATGTGTATACTTGTGAAACCGGAGAGAATCTCGCATAAAGACTGAAGACTGTAAGACTGAAATGTCCCATGCAATTTTAGAGGTCCTCACAGTATGTTCTTGTCTCACTAACATTTAAACTCATCAGCATCTTAACATTGAAAGTACAAGAAAGCCTTAGTGTTTTTCTTCTCCTCAATCCACAACATATTCCTTTTTTCAGTCGGTCTGAACCGTAGCCCAATCACTGGCCGGCATTCTCCTCCAAACCGTTCACATGGAACTAGTTAGAACAAAATTCCTTCTGTGAAGAAAATATCTGGCACAAATTTAATACAAAATCTTAAATGGGAGGTCTCATCACATCCTCTCTCATTTTCACCCATTTTACATCTTCCTTTCTTATTGTGCTTTTGACTTCTGAGCAAAGGAAAAGGGAGTCCTCTAAGGCATCTCCTTTTTCTATAAAGGAACAAGTCATTTTGCTTTCCAGTTCACAAAGACAGAATGGGATTTACCCTTTCTGTGTGCATGACCTTTAAGGACAGGCTGATAGAAAAGTCTGTCTAGTTTTTTTTTTTGTGCTGTGTATTTTGGCAGGCAAGTGTGAGTCTTTACATTCTCTGTACATGTGCACACATCAACAGTCCACATCTGCTCATATGTTAAATAAATATGTTAAAGGACGCAATATACTGAATCAAAAAGTCCTCTATTAGAAAACAAATTTTTTTTTTAAGTCCATTTGATGGTTGACCTGAGATATCGCTTCCTCAGTTGAATCTCTACCACATGGCATGTGACCTGATGACCTAGCTGATCTCATATAGGGCAAAATGTATTTAAGTGAACCTAATTAAGGAATCATTTTCCCAGCCTTATTTTCTAGTCTTGTACAGATGAAAGAGTTTTGTTTCTTCAATAATGCCGTTATAACTGGAAGTCAAAGAAATAACTGCACTCTGGATGTAGAGGCACAGTCTGATTGATGGAAGGCTGGAAAGCATTAGTTTGTGATATATAGTATATTTTACTGTACAATGAAGGGTAAATAATACTAATGCCAACTCTTTGCTAAGAGCATACCTTAAAAAAAAACTAAGATAAAAAAAAAATCTTGGATAGAAAGCTAACTTTCATGTAGTTTTATGAATATTTACATACTACATAAGGATACTCCACCTTCTCCAACAATGACTATATTGACATGTCCATTCGCAGTTTGTTTCCAGCTCGGTTTGGCCCATCTTTTAGTACTTTTATGAATCCTCCCCAATCCAGCATGCCAGGCTCAATTTGAAATCCCTCCAGTGGCACTGACCATGTCCTATCTAACCACAAATAAAGATCAGTCAGCTTTCTCCGCAAGAGACCTAATTAAGTTCATAGTAAGTCTTGATTAGGGTGGGCATAATAATGATTCTAACAATTACTAATCCATGAAAAGAGCAAACCAACCACCAGTTTCTCATGATCTTATTTTACATAAGTAATAGCAGGTGTGGTTACTAGAGAGAAGACTCTTCTTTCATAGGCAACATTTTCTATGCTCCTTTATACCAGTTAGTCTGCCAGGTCTTTGGGATTTTTGGTTTTCTTTAATGGCAGTAGTTCCAAAACCATTTCCACTCTTTTCCTCTACTGAATGCAGGAAGACTGTTCATTATTAACTGTAACATACTGAAAAATCATCACATAAATTATTTTGCTTGTTATTTATTAGAAGATTATCCAGAACTAGAGATTCAGTTGTATTATAGCTTTGTATAGCTATTTTATGTGTTATGGTTACATACAATATACTGTATTTAATGAAAAAAAGTTTTGTTTATAACAAAGTGCATATAAATATTAGGAAAAAATAATCTAAGAACTTAGATACATCCAAAAAAAAAGGTATTGAGATTTTCACTCTCTGAGTGGGAGGAATGCCGATATTCTCTTCAGTATCAATCAGAATGTACACTAGCCAATCATGGGGGTCTGTGAGGTCATGTATGTGGAAGAGGGTAGATAGTGGTTTCCTCTGAGTGTGTTATGTTGTCCTGTGATATGCATCATAAGCAGCAGCTTGAACGGATGCAGAGGTTGGCATCATCTGTCTTGGAGGAAGCATGTGGTTGTCTTCACCCTCCCTAACTGGCAGTTATTGTGTGGTAGGAGAGGTTTGGCTTGTGGGTTGGAATTGGCAAATGAGCACATTGTGAATAAAATGGGGGTGAAATTGGATGTAGTAAAAAGTTTCTAGAAAAACAGGACATTTCTGACAAAAGTCCTTCCTTGACTGTGTAAGCAAAGTGATTCTGACTCTGTAGTAGTTGATATAGTGAACTTCCACTAGACAAGGGCACTGCTCTTTTTGGAAATTGCACATGAAGCCCAAAAAACGTAAGCCTCCAGGCACAAAATTTATCTTAGCCCCTGTCCATGAGATCATATTAAGGCCATCTAATCACATTTAAGATCTAGATGGAGAACGGACCTTTCATCCTTCAACCAAGTTAACAAGATAGGATTCTTGAGAAGCATTGCATACATTCCTGAACGGAATAAAAATAATGGACCTTTCTTCTTCAAACCTTAGAGGCAGGGGATAAAAAGGTGAAAGTTCTTGCCTGACAGTATGTTGATGAAACGAGAAATTGCAAGCAGATTTTTTTGTTTCGGAGGAACGTGACTAGTCATTGTGGTGAGGAGGCAGCACTATAGAGATTTATGAGCACTGAAGTCAGAGGCTATGGCTAGGCTATGCAGCTTCAGGAAGTTCAAGTTGTTCAGGTAGCACATGCCAAATTCCTGCTGAATGGGTAATTAATTAGTCTTCCTAACGAGGTGATATTTACACAGATGGACCTCTTCTCTTTGAACTGGCTACCCTTTTGCATCGGTATTTCCTCTCCCCAGTGCTTGCTATCTCAATGTGTCAAAACACTGGCAGACACCTAAATGGGGTATCACCTCCTGTTTTGCTCTGTGTGTGTTCCCCATATCCACAAGCCAAGAATAACGTACCTAAGGCAGGGACATCAAAGTCCCCCCAAAGAGTACTTGCCAGAACAAGTCTCACTCACTTAGACTCTAAATATTGCTGAAAATCTTTTAAATACATTTGATTTGAGGCATCCTTAAATTCAAGATTTACAAGATGGAAAAAATGTGTAAAACAAGACAGAATGACATCAGGGAACGAAGAGGAAAGATGTGTACTAAGATCGATGGGGTGAATCAGTGAATCTTCTCAGTCATTTTTCTATGTATGATGCGTCAGTGAGTTGTGTGAATCATATTTTTAATTGCATGTATGCCAAACCTGATCTGTGGACAATAAGTCAGTTAATCCTGACCAAGTTTCACTCATCTCTCAGTGTTGGAATCAGCAGATTTTTCACCAGTTATGGCGAAAATGATCCTTTTTGGAATCATCATTCAGAGTCGAAGAGCTCAACTGTTTTCTCACAGGCATGAGTAATCTATGCTGGAGTGTCTGAGACATGAATTACTTTGTTGAACAATGACTATTAGTTATTTTTTTTCCCACAATGCACAAGCTGTTTATCTGATTTAGATCAGCCGGCACATTTAGGCAAAATAGTGTATCTAAACGAATCATTTAAATGAACCGTCGGAAATCATTCGAGTCACTGAAAAGATTTTACAAATTCTTTTTGTGATCTATTTCTTAAAAATGGATCTAAGCCAGATGTATAGGTTCTTGTACCATGATTTTCTTTTAGGTTCTTATACAAATATACAAAAGTACAAAATGCACTTCATGCCTATTTAAAAGATTAGTCAGCTTCATATCTCTAGTATGCTGAGACCCTTAAAAATAATTGATGGCCTGTAATAATTCTAAATAATAAAGGGGTAAGCTTTGTATGCATTACAGCATGAATCGTGCTGGTATTTTAATGGCAAAGTGCACAGCTTTCTAGAGTCTGACATTTGCCACAACATGCTGTTCAGCTGATCTTCACTCTCTAAGAGTTCATACACTGACACATTGCTTTACTAAGCTCCTTTTTCCTGAACACTTCATCAAAGTGGATTCTCTTCTTCCTTCCACTGATGAAGTACAAAATACATCCTAATAAATCTTTCTCTCTGATCTCTTTGGAATTCTGTGAAGATTGTAGCTGTCACACAACTGAGATTTCCAAAAATGTGGAAACAGTAGCTCACATTGCACCCCCAAAGAAAGCAGTGAATAATATTTCCACTGCATTTATTTTTAGAGAGTGTGGTAGGGGGAATTCAGAAGTTTTCTCCTGGACTTCTAAACAATTGAAAATGACTGAATTTAACTGAGACCATATGATCAGTATTTAGTAGACCACACACACACACACACACACACTCAGAGTAATTACTGTATAATTACTGGGTATAATTTTAGAGCTGCATGTTTTAGCTAATAGAAAAAATGAATTTCTAAAGGATGTCTGCAATAGTTGTAAAAATTCATGATATAATAGTGAATGGATGAACAGGTAAAAACTGTGCATGTTTTTTTTTTTACTTCTTTGTGTATCAAACATTGAGAATAAAATATTAAACTTACACATACAGTTTATTATATTTGTACTTGGGGCATGAGGCAAGCTTTATATCTGTGCTTGCTTAAGCAAGGAAACAAATTAAATACTTGACAGAATGGGCAAGCGTAAGGATTTGAGTGAGCTTAACAAGGGCCAAATTGTGATGGCTAGACGACTGGATCAGAGCATCTCCAAACCTGCAGCTCTTGTGGAGTGTTCCCGGTCTGCAGTGGTCAGTATCTATCAAAAGTGGTAAAAGCAAGGAACAGTGGTGAACCGACGACAGGGTCATGGGCGGCCAAGGCTTACTGATGCACATGGGGACTGAAGGCTGGTCCAATCTGATCCCCTGTGCACCGCCAAATGCACCAACAATGGGCATATGAGCATCAGAACTGGACCACAGAGCAGTGGAAGAAGGTGGCCTGGTCTGATGATTAAAGTTTTCTTTTTTTAGTATGCATTGCTTACCTGGGGAACACATGGCACCAAGATGCACTATTAGAAAAAGTCAAGCTGGCAGAGGCAGTGTCATGCTTTGGGGAATGTTCTACTGGGAAACCTTGGGTCCTGCCATCCATGTGGATGTTACTTTGAAACCTACCACCTACCTAAGCACTGTTGCAGACCATGTACACCCTTTCATGAACGGTTTTCACTGATGGCTGTGGCCACTGTCAGCAGGATAATACACCGTGCCACAAAGCAAAAATGGTTCAGAAATGGTTTGATGACCACAACAATGAGTTTGAGGTGTTGATTTCAAATCCAAATTCCCCAGATCTCAATCCAATCAAGCATCTGTGGGATGTGCTGGACAAACAAATCTGATCCATGGAGGCGGCACCTCACAACTTACAGGACTTAAAGAATCTGCTGCTAACATCTTGGTGCCAGATATCACAGCACACCTTCAGGGATCTAGTGGAGTCCATGCCTTGAGGTCAGGGCTGTTTTTGCAGCAAAAGTGGGACCAAAAGGCAGGTGGTCATAATGTTAT
The DNA here is from genome assembly GCF_019097595.1 of Hemibagrus wyckioides. Lineage (NCBI taxonomy): Eukaryota > Metazoa > Chordata > Actinopteri > Siluriformes > Bagridae > Hemibagrus > Hemibagrus wyckioides. The sequence goes on along the minus strand of NC_080733.1, from coordinate 9,870,195 downwards.
GCCTGATCTGTGTATGCAATTATTTAAAATTGCATCATTTAAATGTTTAGTTTTTACATTGAGATCATTTACTTTCAGTTGAAAATATGTTAGCTAGATACTTCTTTTGACACATTATCAATATGTTTCTTAATATTATAAATAAAAAATAAAAAAATGAAAAATAAATCACAAGCAAAAGATACTGATCAAAACACAACGTGATTGGAATTTGACACCCCAATTGTTTCATACTAGAAAATTTTTGTGGTGCGACAAAGATGTGAAATGTGCGGACTGCTAAAGATAGAACGTGAGGATGAGGAATTCCTTTACATGGATGAAATGCATGTGATGAAACTGCTGAAAGATTACTGCTGCCAAATGACTGTCAAAAACATTCAGGATTCTTAAAAAACCATAGAAAGCGAATGAATAACAGCCGCTTGCAAAGGAGAAAAGCAAAATGTGCTCTTATGATTGATGATTATGATTGATTATGTTCTTGAGGCAATCTGAAGCTGCTTATTCATCTCATCTCACACGAAATTTGTGAAATTGCACTGAATATGACAAATTATCCCGTTAATGCTGTAGTGTGTATTTAGCATAATTAAATACACATTACAATCAAATCTTAATTATAACTTTGCAACTGAGCAATCAGTAAATGTGTTTACAAAAACTCAGACAGGCTGAACCAGTTATGAAGGGAAAGATAAATATGTTGGGAGGGGGGAAACAGATTTTTGCATGGCCATGAACATGTGAGTTTCCTCTGGGTTTTCCTGGAATAATCTCTGGATCCACAGTGACCCTGACCAGGACAAAACACGTACTGATGGAATGAATGAATGATGAATGATATAGCTTTGTCCATCATCAATGTATAGCAGTCCTGAATCAGCTAGACCTGACGTAAGATAGGCGTTCTGTGGAACCTCTAGTGTTTGGGTGCACTGGCTTAAAATATGAAGCCAATGTACCGAAACACACCAGGTAATGCTTTGGTTGGGGGCACTATAAATATCAGCAACAGCAGAAGGAGACAGCTATGGAAGGAATGTTTGCAGAAGGAAGTGTGTTAGTCTGGTTCTCAAGTACATCAATTTAAAAAAAACAAAACAAAACAAAAAACGAAAACGAAGACTTCACAGTTCCCAGCCTCCAACAATGACAACTTTTTCACTTGAACTACAATCTGTTTAATATAGTGTAACTTACAGTGATTTACACTATTTGACTTTTGCGCCTATACAAGAGTCTAGACATGGCCCCTGCACCCAACACCCCAACGTCTTTATAAAGGGAGAAGACGTAATAAAAAGAGAGGAACAAACAGTACTTCGAAACAGAATGTCACATATTTTGTAAGACACATTACATTTTAAAAAGAGGAATTTAAACTCCAAACTTGCTGCATATGCCAACATAATTTTATAAAGATTTACAATAGAAAGAAAACCTTTTATTATTATTATTATTATTATTATTATTATTATTATTATTATTATTATTATTATTATTATTATTATTATCAGTCTTATAGAACAAAAGAAGTATGTAGTTAAAGTAAGATTTCTCACTAATAACCTTTGCTTGAAATGGAACTGATTGGATCACTATCAAATCAGGGCTAAAATTATTGTTTTATACGTTCCACTTCTTGCAAATGGAGCACATTAGAAAGATAATCCACAGTAATTTACATTGCTGAACAATTTGCGTTTCATAATCTTTTGGGGAATCTACTTAGGATATGTAACTATATGAAAAATTTCTACTCCTATGTAATTTAAGCTTTATGACTTCATGACTGAAAATGAAATGTCTCTGGACTACTTTGTTATTTCCCTGATTTAAAAACAAGAACCATGCAATTTATTTCCTCTTTACATCTACACCCATTTTCTTCATTATCCTATGTTCCAGGTTTCAGTTTCTTCGGCTCTCTGTGCTTTCCATCAACGTCTCATAACAGAACATTTGCCAAGCTGTGGACTTCAACATAGATACAACAAATTCCTTAGAGCTGAATTAACTTGTGAGGTGAACACTAATGTCCAAATGGTTTTGGAGCAGGTGTGAATTCAGCACTGAACATTTTGTTGTATACTTGCGAGTGACACGCTGCCAGTGTTTGACAGGACATAAGTTTGGGCTAGGCATACACTAAATATTTGTCTACAAACCTCTGGATTCAGAGGGGAGAGCACTGGTATTTAGACATGGAAAACTATAGAATATTCACTGACCAGGCATAATCTGCCTATTTTTGTGCTGGTCCCCCTTTTGCTGCCAAAACAGCCTTGACCTGTCGAGGCATGGACTCCACTAGATCCCTGAAGGTGTGCTGTGGTATCTGGCACCAAGATGTTAGCAGCAGATTCTTTACGTCCTGTAAGTTGCAAGGTGGGGCCTCCATGGATCTGACTTGTTTGTCCAGCACATCCCACAGATACTTGATTAGATGGAGATCTGGGGAATTTGAAGGCCAAGAACACCATAAACTTCTTGTAGTGCTCATCATGGGCATCGTTAGTCCATTTTTAGGGGCACTTTAGCCCCCTAAAAAATCTGTGATTCTCCATAAACTGTACACAAATTCGTGATCGCCTCAGTCCCATTAAATTTCATATGAAGGAGGCAGAATTTGGCTCCTCCCCATCTTTCAGCGCGTTCTTCAATCCACAGACTGCGGATCAGAGGACAAGTGTGTGTGTGTGTGTGATCAGGAAGACTCGTATTTGGCTTGTTCAGTACTCAAATGTTGTACACATCTATGCAGTACAGTGGAATGCTGCAATACGTTTACCATCCTACCCTGTTAGTCAAACCTTTATTTTTCATTTCTGAATCATTTTTGCTTTGTGCATGTTGTACATGGTCTTCAACAATGCTTAGGTAAGTGGTACGTGTCAAAGTAACATCCACATGGATGGCAGGACCCAAGGTTTCCCAGTAGAACAAGATTTCCCAGTAGAACTGGCTTGCCTTCTTCTTCACATAGTGCATCGTGGTGCCATGTGTTCCCAGGTAAGCGATGCACACATAGCCGACTATCAGTGCGATGTAAAATAAATGTGATTTATCAGCTTATGTGCCCCTTGTTGGCACTTTCGGTGGTGCACAGGAGTCAGCATGGGCACCCTGACTGGTCTGCAGCTATGTAGCCCCATGTGCATCATTGAGCCTTGGCCGCCCATGACCCTGTCAGACACTGACCACTGCAGACCGGGAACACCCCACAAGAGCTGCAGTTTTGGAGATGCTCTGATCCAGTTGTCTAGCCATCACAATTTGGCCCTTGTCAAAGTCCTTACACTTGCCCATTTTTCCTGCTTCTAACATCAACTTTGAGGAAAAAATGTTCACTTGCTGCCTAATATATCCCACCCACTAACAGGTGCCATGATGAGGAGATAATCAGTGTTATTCACTTCACCTGTCCCTGCTCAGAATGTTATGCCTGATCGGTGTATAAAGATTATACCACTGCACTCAATTCTAATTTTTCAATAATTGTTCATTGATTTTTATAACAGCAGCTCTAACAGTATTTCTGACTACAAGGTTTATATTAAAGAGCCCATTCTAAAACAACTTATATAGGAACTTGTATGGCAGAAACCACATTTTTTTTTTAAATATGTGTGTGTGGCTTTTGATATGTTTTGATATGATATATTTATTTATCTTTTTATTTTAAAAAAAAAGACTCTCCAGTGTCAGCAAACTTTAAAGCTGCTATAATGTAAGTGATAGAAGGAAGTAGCTTGTTTCATGAAAATTCCACAACATTATTTGACCCTATATTCAAATTCCCAATTCCCATTCCCAATATCTCCGAGAACAAAACCATTAACCTTTCAGATATAAAAGTGCAGACTGGTCTTTTTTAGCCTGTGCTGCTCTCTTCCCTCAAACTAGAATCATGTGAGAAGGAAAAAAAACTAAGGAATTCATTAAATAATAACCAAGCATGGAAAGATAATAAACACCATACTAGTTAGGAGCATAGACCAAAGAATTTGGTATGTAAACACACAAATGACTTTAGACACACAAATTGTGATAGCTGTGTTTTATGACACAATTTCCCCTGCATTCTAGTCAAGGATCTGGAAATAAACATATACACTTTAAATACGTAGGCGTATGTTTGCTAGCTTGCAAAGATAAGACTAGCTTCCTTCTACCAAATATTTTTGGTAGGGTTCTAATACAATGAGCATTTGTCTTGTGCAGTGAGATTTTTATCTCTGAAATTAATGCCACCTCTTCTTACAGCAGTTTGGCTTCTAGCTATCATTTTCATTACCCTTTACTAACACTAGCCTAGCAGTATAACTCTGATGCATAAGGTCAAATGAAATATATAATTCTGCATCAGGTAAGCAACCTGCCAGAGATTGAATAGACTTATTTTGGATTTCATCTGGATGGATCATCAAGATAAATCTACAAGAAGCTTAGGTATACCATTCAGATCCACTTACAAATTTTTTTTACAGATAATATTCCTTATATATTTATACCAACGATTTCCCCATAATTAGTCTTAAGTATCTAGCATTTGTGTGAAGTTTACTATAGACTGCAAAAGGAAGAAGGATGGTAGTTTCATCCCTTGCCAGTATGAGTTGTCTTGGGTTTTACTGGTAGATGTTTAAGTTAATTCCAAGTATATGTCACAAATATACTTATTGTATATTTTATTAGCTAACATTATCAAACCATGAACCTCAGACCTCCTAAGTAGTTTAACAAAATAACAAAAAGTTAACAGATTTATTTATGTTTGTTTAAAGATCCATAGAATTTACAGCTTTATAGTTGTTTAGTTTTTTTCTAAAGGTGAAAATACTAAAACTTGATTTTTCTTCTTATGAACTTTACCAGCTGGTATTGGTTTATGCTTCTTTGGTTTATTATAAAAAATCAAACAAACCATGAATTCATATGTTAAATGATTTTATACCATAATGCGATACCTACTGCAAGTTAAGGCAACCTTAATATAAAGCATTACTACTTTTTCTATTGAAAAAAAATGGTGTTGAATCTTTTCTCACATATACACATGCGACTAGAGTACATATCATGGTATTGGGAGGGCGAGCAAATGTTTTGACCTGAGACTGCTTTATGTGCACAATCCTGCCGACTTATCACTCCACATCTCAGGCTGATGTCTCTCCATGAAAAATACTCCGCCTGTCTGTGAGAAGACAAACACCGAGAGGAAGAGACGCATTAACAGCCGCACTGAAAGTACTGCCAAGTGTCGCTGAGCATAACACTCTGAGCCAGACTGTAATGCTGTACTTCTGACCTCTGTTTCCTGTTTCCTGTCCCAAGAGAACTTTGAGACAATTTAGGGAAATCATTCTGAATTGGAATAGCATAAGGAAAAGGCCTAAGCAGGGGGCTTGAGGGGAGAGAAAGTCTTACTATCAAATTGTTCCTAAATTAATGCTAATGTGCATGTGGCTAATTGAGTACAGATATTGTACTCTCTGTCTCTCTCTGTTTCTCTGTTTCTAAATTTACATGATTATTTTAAAACACCAAAAGCATTTTACTTGATTTATACATTTCAAACACAGGCAAATGAAGAATTACATACATACTTGTGTGTAGGACAGCAGGTGTGATGCTAAACGTAGACTGATTTAAAAAGGGATTTCAAAAAATATTCACTCATCATTAAAATGGTCCAAAAAAAGGACACAACATTTCTGATTCTGATTCTCTGCTACCTCTAAACCAGCTCTTTTGCAGATCCTTAATTTCTTTGCATTCTTGATTCATCTAACCGAATGGAAAACTCTGAATCGTTATTAATCTCAGCTAATGTCATTAGGCTAACTGACAAATGATTCTTTCTGGAGCAGTTCGATTTTCCTGTTTGAAGGCAGCATTCTTCCCTTCTTTCCTGAGGATATCTAATAGATTTTGTTGGAATGTTATGGTCAGTGAAAGCTTTCCACTATTTGTAAAGTCATTCTCTTGGCTCTAAGATTTAAGAATATAAACTTGACATCAAGCATTACTGTTGTTCTACCATGTTACTTATCTTTATGACTGCCTCTTTGGCCCTAAATAAACTGTTGCAGATGCACATGGCATGAAGCGCTGGGGTAGGAAAGGAACTCAAAGCAAAGGACTGAAGTTCATGTTGACAGATTAAGAGTAGACGATTTCAGTATGCTTGTAAAACATCTGCTTCCATGGCTAAATGATTGTCGTGACAATATTCGCCCAGAAATTTATGTGAAATATATTATTTTAACCTCTTTAACAACTGCGTTTTACTGGCCTCTTTAAGTATATATTTTTAATGTGCATGTAAAATAACAATGAGAAAATAGCACCATCCATTTCAATTTATGTTCTATTATGATAAGGATTTCCCAGCATGGATACCATTATGTTTAAAACAACGTTTAAACATATCTTTTCCTGTACTATGGAATTAATTTCATTAACTACAATCATGTGGCCAAACCTGATGTGTCGCATAGCCAAATTTCTTTAACTGGTAAGTTTTGCCCCAAAGTCATGTATGATGTATATATACATATATGTGTTTGACTTTTTTCATTTACTCACATGATAATGCTACATATTTTTTAAGTTACATATATTACATTGGTCTTATAGCTATAACACATGTACCCACATACAAAGAACACTGGTCCTTACAGAGAACCTGTACTCTGAGTGACTAAAAGCTGACAGGTGCTTACACTGGGACACATATCCCATTGCATTTGAACATTTGCAATTAAATAAAATTATGACTTGAATGTGATTAGAAAGAAAGTCAGATTTCGTGTTTTTTGCCATTACAGCAGAACACTTACTTTTGGCACAATGGAAGCAGGAATACACCCTGGATGGGACTCCAGTCTAATGCAGCTGCAGAAAATCGTTGCTGCTAAATTCAGATATGCCAAGCTTAGTTTTAATGGATTAGAGTTGTGAGGGAAGCAGACACACTAATTTAATGAAACAACATGCTACTGTTATTCCAAGAGTCAGGTGTTACAGAAACCGCTCACTCACTTTCAGTAACTGCTCAGGGTTGTGGTGGATCCGGAGGATACAGATCTCTGGAACGTTGGGTGTATGGAGGGAATACTTCCTAGTTGAAACATCAGCCTTTACAGGGCAGCATGCACACATACACATTCATGCGTTCACACACATGCATTCAGATCAGCCCATCTGGCACCAACAATCATACCATAGTCAAAAGCACTGGGATCTTGTTACTTCCCCATTCTGATGGTTGATGTGAACATTATCTGGAGCTGCTGACCCATATCTGCCTGATATTATACATTGCACTGCTGCCACAGAATTGGCTGATTAGATGATTGCCTGAATGTGTAGGTGTACAGGTGTTCCTAATAAAGTGCTCGGTGAGAGTATGTCTCTATACATAGGACAAGAACTAATTCTTTTCTATATTATCAAGTGAGAGTAAAGGAGACTGGAGGACTTCTATGTAACATTTTCCATTGCAATTTTCCTCCAATAGCTTATACAAATTATAATGAGTTAAAGGAATAAAAAATAAGGCATGTTTAATATCAATCTAACCCAAGTGTATGGTAAAAAAGTCACAAGAAGGCCGACGACTGCATAGCTTGATTTTAATTACAGTGTGGGGAGCTGCTTTTAAAGAGCTGCCAACTTTTGGTTATATGATCTGCGGCCAATTTTGTTTTGCCAATATTTCTAATGATTGTGGAATGAGTAGAAAATACACCAATGGCCCATCTGATCATTAATGATAATCACAGCTATATTCTGTCATATTCAGGCAGACATGGAACCATATTCTTAAACCCAGTGCTGGATCATAGAGATTTGTGTGTATTTGTCTGTCAGTATTTAAACCACTGTAACTTCAAATCTTTAAACATGGGGCCTAAACTTTTAATCACTTTACTACCACAAAACCTCAATCCTGTACACAAGATATTTTATTTATACTGAAATTATAGCAAACATTCAAAAATAATTTCATGTCCGTCTGCATATTTTGCATCTATCAGTGTTATTGGATTTTACAATAACTGTGAAAATCTAAAACTGTTAAAACCGACATCATGATTTAAGAAAAAAAAATCCCTAGTGAAAGAGTGAGTGAGTCTTGAAAGTCTGTTCATGACCGATAACTCTAAGAAACAAATTTAAGTGCTTATATGCATTAAGGTGTACTGTATTTTAAATGATTTCCAAGTGTACAACTTTTAATGGCTGCTTTTAGTATGAGGAAAGGAGGGAAGTGGAAGTCCACTTCGTAATGGACCATTTTGTGATGAACAAATGACAAACAAAATAAACAAAGTCAAATTAAGAATAAACTCAGGGAAACAAGAACCAGAGCAATGTGGCATGAAACGTAGAACAAACTACACACACACCATCAGACTAGAAACAACAACAGAATCTAGGCAACTAGGGGTAGAGAACTGGTGCTAATGAAGGGAAACACAAAACAGGTGTGAGTGCCTAACAGGACATGTGACAGAGACATCTGATCTGATGGGGCTGATGGGAAACGCAGTCCAAGTCAACCAAATCGTGTTACCTTTGTTGGCCTCCCTCTACCCCATTAACCTGCGGAAAAAGAGCCTCACAGGACTGCCTCTGATGAGATGGTATTTGGGTGGTGCATCATTCTCAACCCATCACTGACATCACCATGGTATTGGCAGGATAGTAGCTGTTTTTCTAGTACTTGTCTATCAGCAGCATAAGCACTGCAGTCTCCACATAATGGGCTGCTGACAGCATGATACTGAATTATATCCCTTATGGTCTTTATTTTATTTTTTATTTAATGTCTGGGAAATAAATGATTCCATTTTATTGCTGAGAATGTCTGAGAATTAAATGTTTCTATCTATCTATCTATCTATCTATCTATCTATCTATCTATCTATCTATCTATCTATCTATCTATCTATCTATCTATCTATCTGTCTAACTGTCTATCTGTCTGACTGTCTGAAAAATAAGCTATTCTGGTGGAAATACACTGGTGATATTTGGAAGCCTTCCATGCTGTTTGGAAGCCTTTCCCCTGATTTTCTTGCTATCATCACTCATACTTTGGGAGTATGTAATTGTTTACAAGGGAATATCAGTGTTTGATCATGGAGAAAAATTTTTATTTATAAAATTAAAAACAAAAGACTATAAGTAGTAGTAAGTTTCTCTAATCCCAAATGTGAAACACCAACATGTACATAATTGACATGCTTCTACTGCATTTACAGTAGTTAGAGTACAATCATTTAAGAAACAATAGTAGTGTGAGTTAATTTCGGTTTCTGAAAATACCTCCCAAAGAATCTGACACTTCTTGCAAAGATTGCCAGGTGCCAGGTATTTGACTTGTTACCCTAGTTATCAACAAAATCATCCATCACATTTTACAAAGCACGTCTGTGTAAGGGAAACAATAGTACACAGAAAGAAATAGTGTAAGTTACTTAAATATGTGGCTTTCCCAAGGACAAATTCAGACATGGTAGGGGGGAAGCTGGAGTTTCTGTGCACTATTTGAAAAAAAAAGAGAGGAGAAAAAATCCAGGGCAGAATGAAAAGAAGTAACCCAAGACGTTGAGGTGGCCAGATACAAGGCAGGAGTTTGGTTCCCCCTTTTCCCCATCCACACCCATTTTATGTCGTGGGAGTGCAAGGAAGAAACTCCTCTCCACTGAGCCAAGATAAGCAAATAGAATAGTGCCACACATCAAGTTACTGCGAGGAATGTGGGAGAGAAAGGGAAGGTGAGAGGGAGAAAGAATGTGCCTCAACACTATCTGTAAAATCGACCCCTACTTTTCATGGCATTTAATAGTAGGAATGTTATTAAAGGAATTGTCTTAAGCTAAACTTGTCACATGATATCAATTACACACAATGTTGTGGTTAAGTTTAAAACCTTAAGATAATACAGTATTTAGGGTATTGATAAATGTAATTGAACAGAATAATCACTATTCTGCAAATGTGATGAGACAGTGTGCATTTGATTTTCGTTTATATAGCTTATCCACACATCCTGCAGTAAATAAAACAAATAAGAAAAATGGGTGGCAGAACATTTATTAGTCAATAGAAAATACACTGTAATTTAAATTCAGTATATATATATATATATATATATATATATATATATATATATATATATATGTATACAGGGGTTGGACAATGAAACTGAAACGCCTGGTTTTAGACCACAATAATTCATTAGTATGGTGTAGGGCCTCCTTTTGCGGCCAATACAGCATCAGTTCGTCTTGGGAATGACAGATACAAGTCCTGCACAGTGGCAGAGGGATTTTGAGCCATTCTTCTTGCAGAATAGTGGCCAGGTCACTACGTGATGCTGGTGGAGGAAAACGTTTCCTGACTCGCTCCTCCAAAACACCCCAAAGTGGCTCGATAATATTTAGATCTGGTGACTGTGCAGGCCATGGGAGATGTTCAACTCCACTTTCATGTTCATCAAACCACTCTGTCACCAGTCTTGCTGTGTGTATTGGTGCATTATCATCCTGATACACAGCACCGCCTTCAGGATACAATGTTTGAACCATTGGGTGCACATGGTCCTCCAGAATGGTTCGGTAGTCCTTGGCAGTGAAGCGCCCATCTAGCACAAGTATTGGGCCTAGGGAATACCATGATATTGCAGCCCAAACCATCACTGATCCACCCCCATGCTTCACTCTGGGCATGCAACAGTCTGGGTGGTACGCTTCTTTGGGCCTTCTCCACACCGTAACAATACATGTTTCACATTGTCCACAGCCCAAGATTTTCACTGCTGGCACCATTGAAACCGACGTTTGGCATTGGCAAGAGTGACCAAAGGTTTGGCTATAGCAGCCCGGCCATGTACATTGACCCTGTGGAGCTCCTGACGGACAGTTTTGGTGGAAACAGGAGAGTTGAGGTGCACATTTAATTCTGCAGTGAGTTGGGCAGCTGTGGTTTTAGGTTTTTTGGATACAATCCGGGTTAGCACCCGGACATCCCTTTCAGACAGCTTCCTCTTGCGTCCACAGTTACTCCTGTTGGATGTGGTTCGTCCTTCTTGGTGGTATGCTGACATTACCCTGGATACCGTGGCTCTTGATACATCACAAAGACTTGCTGTCTTAGTCACAGATGCGCCAGCGAGACGTGCACCAACAATTTGTCCTCTTTTGAACTCTGATATGTCACCCATAATGTTGTGTGCATTGCAATATTTTAAGCAAAACTGTGCTATTACTCTGCTAATTAAACCTTCACACTCTGCTCTTACTGGTGGAATGTGCAATCAATGAAGATTGGCCACCAGGCTGGTCAAATTTAGCCATGAATCCTCCAACACTAAATTGGCCAGTGTTTCAGTTTCATTGTCCAACCCCTGTATATATAATGGGTTAAATTGTCAAACTGGATATCAGTGGGTGCTGGTCTATTGATTGGAAAGTTGTGAATTTGAATCCCATGACCAGCCAGCTACCACCAATAGGCCATTGAGCAAGGCCCTTAACCCTCAGTTGTAAAAAAAAAAAAAGAGATAAATGTAAGTTGCACTGGATGAGGGCCATAAATGTATCTGATTTATTTGATATTCTTTCACATAAGCAATTACACAAGAAATTTTTCATGGATGAAAATTCACAAAAATCCTGCTCTTAGTCTTTAGTGTGTGTAAATATACACATAGGATTAACTAATAAGTCTTGATTAATCAGTTTCTACTCATATACACTACCGCTCAAAAGTTTGGGATCACTTGCATATTTCAGTTTGATTTCAGCTAGGGAGGAAGACTCCATCAGCCAATCCATCTTTGGTGGGAGAAGCATGGGGTGAAATCTCATCAGATTATCTTGAAATATTGACCGCTAGAATGCCCAGGCTGTAATTGCTGCAAAAGGTGTTTTTTTTGATGAAGGCAAAATTTGAAGAATTTCCATCAAAATCATTATTTCTAACTCTGACATATCAGCATGTCCTGTTCTTTTGCTATATTTTCTATTGAGACTAATTTTGTGTGTGTTTCCTTGGAAAACAATCAAATTTTGGAGTGATCCCAAACTTTTGAGCAGTAGTGTAAACTGTAATGAGTTACACTTTGATATATGGTTTATGCTTGTGATGTAATGAGTGATTGGTGTCCAGTTTCATATCTAGTTCACCCTTTCTGTAATTCAGATTTTGACAAAGACACTGTTAATATATTTTATTGACATGATCTTATAGTTCTACCTCTAAGGTTCTTTCCTTTTTACCTCTGTGAGCTTTGGCTCACAGTGTACTGTGCCTTTGTGCATTCACCTGGTAATTTATGGATGATTGGTATTCATCAACATACATATTGAAGTAAAAACAAAATCAGCAGTTCTGAAACTATTGTAAAACCAATGGAAATTCTTACTTCGGTTTGACTATTGCAAACATTTACACACAACTTTACTAAAAGACTAATAAATAAAGCCCATTGGGTGCAATTTCACCAAACCACTTCATACCAGTTGTAGCCCACTATTCATATGCATCATCTTACAGCACTATTTGACCCGAGGGCAGCCGGGAACCTCATAGACCTCAAAACTGCCCATTACCCACAGATCCCTGTACAGCCATTCCTGATTTGTTTTCAGATTCTGGATGGAACACCAGTGGGTAAGAGAGTCATTTCCCATCAAACCACTTCACTTCACTAGTTCTCCACATGTTGAGGAAATCTCCTCTTTTCACAGAATCCCCTTAACATCCTCATTGTGTTAGGGTTGCTCTGGCTCCAGCCTCATAGCCCAATAGTATGAGTAATAAGCTTGGAGCATAACCCAATTGTGTCCTGGTCCAAGAAAAAAAAATTATAGCCTGGCCTTCTCACTGTTGTGACCATTGAATGTCTGGTCCAGATTTAACCACAGCATCCACATAAATAAAAAAATGAGGTCAATCAGAGGTCATTTCTCCCAATTCTAAGTACAAAGAGATTTTTAGTAAAAACAAGGAAAATGCCTTACCTGCACGCAGACTCTGTGACTTAGTCAGGCACTTGGACTGTACCCTGTCTAGATCTAATATATAAGTACACTATGGAGGGGCCCAACATCACCTGCATCTGCTGGCAATTTCTTCATACAGAAGAAAGGAAGGGATTTTTGTCCCTGTACTTGTGGGCTAATCACCATTACATTAAAAAATATTACCTATTACCCCTAGTCCCAGGTGCTTAGAGCTAATAATTACAGTCATCATCATCACTGAGTTCAGTCTCCCAATCACCTACATCCTGATCTGAATCTGTGGAAAACTAATGAAAGACAGCATTTATCACCCCCTCACGCAACTACAAATTGAATGTAATGCCATATGGCCTGGGTAATGCCCCCATTTTTGTTCAGGAATTTGTCCTCAATATCAGATACATGCTAGGTAATAGCTTACATTGCTAATATTCTATTATATTAAGATTCCTTGGAGCATCATGTTCATTGTTTCAAGAGGATAACCTGGTGCAGAAAAACGTATTTGGTCAAATATGTCATGTGTAAGTTTTACCTGGAGTCACAGATTGGCCCACCACACAAGGTATGAAAAACCTACAGTGCATATTAGGGTTTGCAAATTTCTATATACTGTATGTTAAAAATTGGATGCTGCTGCAACCTCACACTATTTTTTAAAGGGATTCTTGAAGAAACTTACCCATAGTCTGCCCTTACCCACACACCCAGTCTGCCCTTAATATTAGAGTTTGATGCATCTGACATCAGGGCTCCCTAGCCAAAATGTACCATACAATTTAGAAGTGGCAAAAATGGATGCCGAGTTGTGCTGGTCTCTTCAGTCATAAAGTGTACTAATGAGGTAAAATAAGCTTTCATTTCAGCTTTCTAGTACTGTTTATCACACAGTTCCAATACCTTCCTCCTCCTCATAATACATAGTACTCACTCCACTTACCAAGTCCAAATGTACATAAGTATTTCAAATATTACATACAGCACCTGTTGACTCTAAAAGCCCTTTTGGAATGTTTGGAGCCAATAATAGTCTGGCTAGGAAAGTTATGTTATGAGACTGTGCCAGGCCACATACATACATATATATATATATATATATATATATATATTTATATATATATATATATATATATATATATATATATATGTAAATTATAAAACATTCCAAGAATTTTGAACATGCCTCTGTTTATTTAACCAAAGGATGCATGTCCTTCATTTCACGTTTTTAGCCCCATATTATTTTACTGAATACATATCTTGATGAAAAATGTCTGGGCCAATAGTCATCACATGGTTCTGACTCAGGCTTAGGAATAAAAATATGAATTTTTGTGTAGTTAAAAAGGCCTGGATTATGGCAAGTTATTTGGTAAGAAGTAGGAACTTACCTTTCTTCGATTATCTACAACAGAAATCCAAATAAAGTCACAACTACTCATCTTCAATAAGATTTGTGAGGTTGTGTTCATCAGAATCGCATACTCTTAGGATTGATTTTGAAACCCAGTTCTGGGAAATCTGAGAATCTTTTCGATTAGGTAGGTAAAAATGTTTAAAATAATTTGCTGTTATTGCAGCAGTGTTGTTATTATGAACTAGCATGATTCATTACTTAAGTAGCTTCAACTCACAATTGCAATTTCAGAGGAATTTGAAATTGTTTACATAATCCACATTATTAATTGTTATTAACATAATGTACACTTCATGTTGATCACTTGTTTCATATTAAATCAAAGAAAATTGCTCTTGCACATTCAAATTCCAGAATAATAGAGGCTGTTAAACCTCAAAGACGCAAAGTTATCCCAAACCATCCATTCTTTTTAATTCATTGGCAGTTAAATGTTTAAATAGCCACAAATTGCAGGGTGTACATCTGCAGGGAATGGGTATCTTTGTTGGCTGAATGCACTGTCTCACTAAAAAGGACACTAAGTTACGAAAAACATTGAACCACCTATTTAAACTCTTCACAAGCTCTGTTCTCACTGTTATAGCATCCTGCTTGTGAATACACAAAGGCCCAGAAGTAGGAATTACTATCCTTTTTTTCTGGGCAAGTTAATAAAAGGTTACATAAAAGGTTTCCTGATCATTTCCTTTCTCATGATCATTTCCTTTCTCTAGTGGCTTATAAGAATCTATGACAGGACATGACATAGCCAGGGGAGAGGTTCTGTGTTGAAAGATGTCACAGAGAAGCTAGGAGTGTCGCTATATACTTTTCCTTTTATAACTTCCTGCCTCTTACTACCGAATAAAAATCACGGTCTAGGTGCTTTAATGAAAGTTTTATAATATAATATTTTGTGTTTTATGAAACATAATTGTGATTGACACAAAAATTAAGATATGACTTAATTTTTCTTTAAAATGAGAATTATACATAGTAAATAATACATAATTTAGAAAAATATAGACACTGCACATTTAATGAATTACAACTTCTGAAGACAGCATATTTGACTACTTTCTCTCTTATTCTTTCATTTCAGTGAGTCATTATTACCAACTGCTAATTAGAATTTGGCAGGGAACTGTATATATGTTAGTAATAAAAGACGTGTGGAAGAAGTAAAGAATTGCTCTGCTTAGTCTGCAGGCAAATAATTTCCTGCTTTAGCAGAGAAATTGTTGCCTTAATCTATATCTACATCAGGTTGTAGTTCTCTTTAACTGTGTAAAGTAAAGAGAAGAGCAGTGTCCAACCTACTGACAACATTTTTCTTCTTCTCCTCTCTGTCCATATTTCCAAACTGGGATTATAAATAGTTTCTCGGGATGAAAATAAGCACTAAAGAGCCAGAAACCCTTATCAGACAGAAAAAAAGAAAACACTGAGCATGCTAAATAACAAAATTGCTTGCAGTAGTCCCTCTGTATAAAGTTTTCAAGTACATTAACCAATTACAAATATTTCCAGTGTCTCCAAAAAAGGCCGTTTTTTCTGTTGCTGCAAAATACAGAGTGTCTGAAACATCAGCAACCAGTGGAAATATGTTGAGCAAAATATGTCGATCCAAATGTTGATATCCAAGATACCATGATATATAAAAAATGTATAGAGCATAATGGTGAACATATGTAATATATAATGTACATATGAGAATATGTAGTAAATAATAAATACAAAATGAAGTTGTTTTACCCTCATTTTAGACACCTTGTAGATATTCAACATACAGAGATGAAAAAATAGTTGCGAAATAAACAGCACATAATTGCAAAATAGAAACAGACCAGGTCCAAATTCGAAGTATCTGCCAAACAGTAGCCTCTCCTGTTTGTAGATAGTCTACAGCTGACTACAGCACTTTGCAAAATATATTACATAAATAACTGCAAGCCCTTTAAACATTTTATCCTGTAAAACTTTATTGTGCGGTACATGCAATTGGTACATATATCTTAGTATGCTAAGATTAATTTATGTATTATCCTTGCACTAGTTCTACACAGCTTCATGCTGAATTAGGAATTATATGAATTATATATATATATATATATATATATATATATATATATATATATATATATATATATATATATATATATATATATATAAGAGGATATATCTCTCTGTATGGTCTCTGCATTTTGTTCACATTAAGCAAACAACCAGGTAAAATTTGGCAAAAAGTGAAAACTGAAAAATTATAGCATATAATGCCAAAAGTACCCATGTCATGGCCTGTGGTTTCTGCTCATCTGCAATCCATAAGTCTTGATTTGATAGAATCCGAGTTCTCTGGTTTCTTTTTTTCCCCCTCACTAATGAGAACATTCTTCTCACAATACATAAATATTTGAAGTTTTGTTTTCACAACTGATTAAGGACTTTTGTCCAAAAAGCACAGTTTCTCTGTAAACTTTGGATTGTATTCAGAGAAGGGGTCTTTATTTCAAAAGATACATCGATATTTCCGTGGTGAACGCTCTCTATATTCAGATTTGGCTCAGGCATGTGATATTCTGGGCAGCCCATTCAGATTAAAATCATTAAAATCACCTGCATGTATTTCATACCTCTGAGGTTGCCAGTTTTTTTTTTACTGAGTGTCTGAAAAAATGTTTCTAGAAGCTTCTTAGTATATGGATTTAATATTATCCTTGGATGATGTAACATATTTTGAATTTATTTAACACCAAGAGCATAAATCTCATGGTGACAAGTTGTCATAACAGAAAAGTGTCAGACGGTGCTGCTGGACCTGATTAATTAAATAAGTAGGTCTCACTCAAGCCTTTATCATGCAGGAAGAAAGTCTGAATTGTGCATAACCTGGACACACCTCCATTGCAGGTGACAAACTTCACCCTGCACAGTAGGCGTGTGCTATATAATTATTTCAGTGCCTATTACACTGCCACAATATCCTGTAATGTTTCTGTCACTCTGCACAGCTGATAATATTATTAAAGCCTCCTGCCTCTGCCAAAATCTGAAATGGGGAAAATGCTTTTGTCTGTATGCTAATTTTTATCAGTAAATAGTTCATTGTGATTTTTAAAAATGGTTAATTGCATGCAGGAGAATGCGTCACTCCGTACTATGCACGCAGAGCTCAACTCTGAATATATCCCAGAATTACTTGGTCATGGATGTTTTTCGGTGAATTTCTGAACACATGGCATCAAAGCTGATTTTCATGTCAAGATCCTACTCATGTGCTTAAAAGCTTTAGATGTGGTATTTCGAGCCGAGACATCTGAGATATGCTCTCCCCTTGAACTCAAACAAAAAGCCTCTTGACTGTGAAGATAGAGACTGCTATATCCAAAAACATTCAACAAGAGCCAAAGTTTTCATTCACAAACATGTTATCAACTGAATGCACACACCATTAACTGTCATCAAAAAATGGTTATCCTTAAATGCCTGTTTTGTACAAATGCCAATATAACTTGAATTAGTGGCTTATTTGTTTCATACTGAAAAGACATAAGAAATAAGCTACAAAATGAAAAAATGTATGTAAGTCTGCTACTTGCTAAAAACTAGCCAGTTGTAGCATAGTAGGCAGGAATAAACATAGCACAGGATGGAAAATACCTGGTGGGAAAGGATCCTGTGAACTGGCAACAAGAAAGTTCATCAATTTATGGGATCATGTTTGAAGTTTATACTGCCCTAACTAGATGCCCCTAAATGTGTGTATTTGGACTGAGGGGATTAGTCATTTAGTCAATTGACCAGAAATTTTAAATGATGGTATAACAACACATTAGAGTGCAAAACTTTAAGAAAACCTGAAACTATTTGAAAAGTGGTTGAAAGGAAACTTAATGAGAAATGCCATGCGATCTGTAATAAAGTAAAAAAAGCTTGTTAAGTTCAGCATCTGCTGACTTTATTTCTCTGTTCATGACAAATTACTACGACAGCAACACAGATAGGCTTATATTTTATGTGAAATGGTTATACGTATCAGTTAGAAATTAGAATGTGACACTTTATATTATCCCTGTTATTTATTTGCTTGTTCACAAAATTCATTTACGCACTCACTCACTCACTCACTCACTCACTATCAAGCCTATCACTTGATCCAAGGCCAGAAAAGTCACCCTGAATCAGTGCATATACACAAATACGCATGTACAGGCATTTTAGCATAGCCAATCCACCTTACTTAGGTTTTTTGGATGTGGATAAACTGGTTAACTGGGACGAAAGCCATGCGTGTACAGGTAAAATGTAGATTTCCATGAAGACTGTAAGTTAGCAACCACCATGTCACCATTCCTGACATTGTTTTACTGTAATAGCAGACGAGGCATTAAGAAATGATTTTTTTAATACCAATTTTTATGTACTGATGTGGATTTAACTACAGATTATCTGCACCACTGTAATTTGCAGTGGCATGAATATTAGATAAATACACACATAAGCACAGACATTCATACAAGCAATGACTAAAGACATACATAAGAGAGAGACTCTGGAATATGGAATGTATTATTGGCCCTGAATTAGTTCAGATGCTTTAAAAATGGCTACATTGCTGTTTATAATCACACTGCTATAGCATTGAATAAAGCATCAACTGTTTCTTTCTATGTAACTTAATGTAGGCCTTGATTGGTGAGACGGCTCTATTTGTGGCTGGCACCAGTGCCATAAACAAATTAAACAAATGCAAAATATCACAAAAGCCTGCTGTGTTAAATTTTGGAAGTGAACACAATGACCAAAGGCCAGCTATTCAGACCAAATCAAACCTTAATCTGTGTCTGGAAAAAGAGGCACAATAGAGACAATATGCTCCACCTGGTCACAGCTATAAAGATCTGAAAGAACCATTAAAAAAACCATGAAGAACTGAAATTTTCTGATTTCACGGTATTTCTACACCATGGTGTGAGCAGAGAAAAACAGTCTGAGCAACATTTCTTCACCGTGAAATAACTAACACACAAATTTAAGCATGACACACAACAACACTGAATTAAAAATACACGTTGGCATTTACGCACACAAAATTCGCACACAAGGTAAAAGTGCTTATCACCTGACAAAACTAAGGATGGGAAATCGCTGCTTATTATTAATGTTGCTTCATTCATTGCTTCAGTACAGAGGAGTGTTCCAAACACACAGCTGCTTTTGTCTGGATTTCATCCTGTCTCTCTCCCACATTATTTTATGTGACTTTTCTTCTCTTGTTAGCAAACTATAGTCAGAGCACAGCCATAATACAGTATCCCTTGACCAGTTGACAGTTAAGGGTCCTTAACCACTGCGTTACCATTTTAAGTGAATAATAATTCTAATAGTTATAATGCCTATATATGTTCTTCAAATACAGGTACAAATTGGCAATGAACTTCTGCCAAAGACTGAAAGCCCAATAATTTAATCGCACAGATTTCTTTTGCTTTCATATGAATCCTGTCTGTTCATTCTTTCTAGATTTAGCTCTCAAAATCATTTTTGAAACAAATTACACTATATGACCAAAAGACAAAAGACACCAACACGCCCATATGTGCTCCTTCCCCAAATTGTTGCGACAATCTTTGTATGCCGTAGCATTACACTTCCCCAACTGAACAACTATGGGATGAACTGGAAAGCTGAGTGCACCCTGGGGCTCCTTGCCTAAACTCAGTGTCTGACCTCATTAATGCACTTGTGGTTAAATGAGGAAATCCCAACAGCCACATTCTAATCTAGTAAAAAGTAAAAATCTAGAATGGAACGTATATGGGTGTGATAGTCAGGTGTCCAAAAACTTTTAAACATATTGTATGTTTACTTAAACCTCATTTTCAGTGTTATTTCATCAACAGTCCAAGATAAGGAAGGGTGACTCAGGGCATGAAGGTGTGAGAGGAAAGGACAAGTGGAAAAAAAAAATGCATGTACGCTGAACATGCATGAAATTTGTGTGAGCAGCAAGATACAGTGTTGTGTGTGATCAAGGCAAAGCCGTGTGCAAGCAGTCTTCATGTGTAGACTGCCAACTTCAACTTGTAAAGTCTGCCTGGGTAAATGAAAAAAAGTCCAAATAATAATGCCAATAATAATCTTAAGAATACATTCATAGCATATTTTGCGATACCTCAACATATTGCTTACAAGCATTGCACTTTTAAAAGCACATGAACTACTCAAGCACTCTGAGGATTCCACTGAGAATTGAACTCAGCTTGCTGGATTCAGAAAGTCCAGAGTGCTGACCATGGAACCAGAACAATTTAGTTTCCACCCTCTGGACATGAGCATATTATGGACCGTCTGCAAGCACATTTTCAGTCAGGGATTAAAATATAGCCTTCACTTCCAAAACCCAGGATCAAAACAAGGAATCTTTAGAGTGTCTGTCTCCTAACTGGGCTATTTTGGCCAATGCAAAAAAAAGAGAAAGAAATGAAGAGATGATTTATAAAAAAGAGGTTTATTGTATGAACCAAAAAATGGTTCATATTCATCTCAACCCAAAATTGGCATACCAAAACTACCATGAAGCCAGCAACTTTTTCTGTTTACTTTCTACAACAGTAAAGTAAAGACCTTGAGTAAAGGTTAAACTCAAATAACTGGATTTTTCAGCAGGTTAACCATTGCACCATGGAACAAGACACTTCAATTCTTTAGTTTCCATCAACTGAACATGGTGGAATTGAGAGTCCAGAGTTCTAACCATCACACCATAGATCTAAGATAATTTCAGATTTTAATTTCCATCAACTGAATACTAGGATATACCGAGTGATGTCTTCTGTTTTGACTTATCACAAAGGTCAGGGGCTAAGAAGGTATAATCAAAACGTGTCCTTCACTGTCAAAACCAAGAACAAACAAAAGGCCTTAAGATCCTCAGTCTACAGAACCTTGAGGAAATTTGTTGCAGGTTCCACTGAGATTTACTGGACTTAGAGTGCAGAGAGGTAATTTTTACACCATGGAACCAAAATACTGCAGAGAATATATCTAGATATAGGATATATCTTCTTGTTCTCAGTTATCACACAGGTCAGGGACTAAGGTGCTACACATACATTGAGCAGAAACATTCCAGGTTCCCCCGAGATTCAAACTCAGACCACTGGGTTTAAAGACTACAACGTTGTCCATTACACAATGGAAACTTTAAAATTCACTTTCCACCAACTGAATACTAGCATATACCGTATCATAAAGATCAGAAGATAGATTTTCATTTAAATATAGGTTTATTTAAATATACCTCCAAATTTGTGCAGTAGTTCCAATGAGTGATATAAACTATACCTTACATCAGTAATATAATGTGAACATGTGCCATCTGGAATCTGAATTAGTTTAATGGCCACTCTGTGCCAAATATTTAATTATGTGTCTATACATGTGTGTGAGAAGGCCTGTGTGATACATACGTTTTCTCCACTTCATCTCATGAAGGTGCTGAAAGAAACGCTTTGAGTATTAATGCTGCATGTGCCTTTTTTCAATTAGAAATAAGTTTTGAGCTCCAGTAATGACCCAGACATAACAACTAGTGTGGAGATCCAGCAGGAGATCTGCTGAACACATGGTGCTAATGAGGCCAGCATACTGGATTTTTATACTGCCAATTGGCAACTCTGTGCTGAAGGTCAGAATGTCTCTTCTTTTACCTGTCATCACCTATACAAATATGTCTTTTCACAACTGCACAGGCACAAAAGCAGCAGGGCTTTATGTTGTCTCTACAGGCTCCTTGAAAAACTGCCAAAGACAAGCTCTGGTTTTCCTAGATATCTTCAATGTATCATTACAATCCTGTAGTGTTCCTGATTACTGCAACATTTTCACCATCATTCCTATCCCCAAGAAGCACATTATTACTTTATGACTATAGGCCAGTGACACTGACCTCAATGGGATAACATCCTTTGAGCATCTGGTTCTAAATAACTTTGGAAACTCTCCTAGACCCTTTGCAGTTCACTCATGTATCTACATTATTCTTTCCAACGCCTTGACACCACAAACACAAATACTTTTAATCCCCAAAGTAGTCCATAATCAGCTCTGACAGTTTGACATCATCCCAAGCACCTGTTGGTGGATAACTGATTTCCTGTCACAGATGAGGCTGTTTGTATGGCTAGGCCTTAACCTGTTTGACCCTCTAGCCATCAGCACAGGTGCACCTCTAGGTTGTGTTCTCTTGCCACTATTGTTTTCACTTTACACAAATGACTGCATCCAGTGACCCAAACGTCCAGCTTTTAAAGTTGTCACAGCCATGGTGACATCATCATCTCCAACAAGGATGAGTCTATGTACAGGAATCTTAAAGATCAACTGAAGCTCCTGACCTGTATCTGCATGATTTAATGCACTGCAACACTGCCAGTGGACATTAGGATACATGTAAACTTGGATACAAATGTAGTACATTTGACTGGAATGAAATCTTTCTGTGCACCAGTGTACATTAGTGAATGGATCCATTTTCTCAAAGGAATAAAACTCGTAGACAAGATAGAAAAAGGAATCAAACTTTCATGATGCCAAAAAACCATTACATGCCAACATCTGTGTAAACAGCAGCATTTCAGTCTCCCAAAAAGCACTTGGGGGGAGCGTGCCTACATCCAGAGTACGTCTTTGAGAACTGTGCTTCTTTTCATTGGGTAGGATACAATGTGTACACAACTTACTCTGTTTCCATGATAACTTATTCATCTGGGCCTGTTTCAGCATTCCAGCTCTTCATGACAGAAACCACTATGTCTCTACAGCTCCATCCGCTTTTCCAGAACATTCTCTCCCACAGCAGACCGGCACACAGAGCATCACAAATAAACTACAAGGGGAAGGTATTTCTTTCTTTTGGCAACAAATGATATTTAGCATAATTTAATTACGGTTTTTCAAATAAGCAACGAGAAAGTGCATATCTGCTGTAAGAACTCCACATCAACCACTATAGTCATGAAACCTGTTTATATTTCTAGGCAACAATGGAGACTTTGTCATTATACAACATTATTTAAGTTTGAAGTGCTTACTGGTGTGGCCCAGCCTGGGTTATTAGTCATGAAAAATACAGTTGGCTTCTCATTTTAGTACATAATGGTGAGCTTTTATGTGGGGTTGTAGTCAAAAAAATAAGCACACTTATAATGACATCATCGACAAGCCATGTTTAGGTGACGTTTGTGTTTGCAATGTATGTTTGACTTTCCGAGGGAGCTCATGTGAAAATGCGTCACTGAGACAATACCTCTTTTAAGAAAAAAACGTTGAGGGTAAATGCCCCATAGTACCACTCAGTATATGTACATAAACTGCGATGGAGAAAAAGGAAGCATTGGCAGAGGTTTTGATGGCAAAAGCACTACAAACCTCCTTGATCCCATGATCCCGTGCAAATGGAACACAGTCCTCCTGAGTTATGCGTGCAAACTTGACAGTAAGAGCCTGGTTTGATTTTAGTCTAGGGCAACCCAGCCGTCCTGCATTCCTACTTTTCAGTAGGAATTATAATTTTCTATATTCCCCATGAGATTCTTATAAATACTTACATCCATCTGCGTTCGTAAGTACAGCCTAAGGATAATGGAGTCTTATGTACAGTGTGACATTTAGGATAAACCATATAAAATTAAAGACGGCATTTTAACCCTATCATATTTTAAACTGACATGCTGGAAAATTCTAGGAGTTAGATGGATTTAATACACATCAGTGGGCAGGGTAATAAAAGTAAGCTGGAAAAAAATCATAAAACTGATATAAATATACAAATTAACGAAAGAAAGGAATGGAGTGGGAGAAAATTAAAACCGGAGCCCATCCAACTTAAACAAATAGTATCTCGAAAAGTGTTTATTATTACAAGGATGCTCTTATATTCTGTAACACCTTGTGGATTGAGTGTCAGAGAATTGTCAAATGTGACCCTGAAGGCATCAACTTTTCAAAACTGATTAGAAAGAAACACAAATCAGGCAACATGTGTTATTATTCATTTTTTTAATGAAAGTTTAAAAGCTGAAGATAGCTTGAAACAGACATGGTGTGGGTGTGTGTGTGTGTGTGTGTGTGTGTGTGAATTGCATAGGAATACAGCTACATGGGATATAGAAAGTCTACACACCAGCAATTAAAAGGAAAGGTATTTGTGAGGTAAAAACAAATAGAAACGTAACAAATAAATAGAAACGTCAACCAGGTTTCAAGTGTGTACACCTCCTAAATGATATTATTTAAAGCATATTTTGGTTTAAGACAGGACACAGTCTTTTTCACAGTAAAAGTCTACCAACTTAGCGTATCTTGATTTGACATATTTTCTACTCTTCAATTCGTGTCACAGGTTTTTGATAGGTCTGGGGTGTGACTGGTTCGTTCCAAAATATTGCTGTTCTTCTTATAAATTTTTATCTGGTCTTTTTGTCAATTTTGGAAGAACAGGATGGTCAGTATTGTGGCCCTCCACTCGTTGATGATGGCATTCATAGTGTTTCACTGTGCATCTAATGTTATGGAAATTCCTCTGTACCCCTCCCCTGATCAATACCTTTCAACAACCAGATACTGTACATGCTTTATAAGCTCTTTGCAGACCATGGCTTTAGCAAACAGATGAAACCATGAATATGTCAATAAAATCCTACAGAAACAGCTGATCTATTTTTAGGGATTAATCCATCACTTTGTCGATGACAGGTATATGTACAGGGGTTGGTCATTGAAACTGAAACGCCTGGTTTTAGACCACAATAATTCATTAGTATGGTGTAGGGCCTCCTTTTGCGGCCAATACAGCATCAGTTCATCTTGGGAATGACAGATACAAGTCCTGCACAGTGGCAGAGGGATTTTGAGCCATTCTTCTTGCAGAATAGTGGCCAGGTCACTACGTGATGCTGGTGGAGGAAAACGTTTCCTGACTCGCTCCTCCAAAACACCCCAAAGTGGCTCAATAATATTTAGATCTGGTGACTGTGCAGGCCATGGGAGATGTTCAACTTCACTGTCATGTTCATCAAACCACTCTGTCACCAGTCTTGCTGTGTGTATTGGTGCATTATCATCCTGATACACGGCACCGCCTTCAGGATACAATGTTTGAGCCATTGGGTGCACATGGTCCTCCAGAATGGTTCGGTAGTCCTTGGCAGTGAGGCGCCCATCTAGCACAAGTATTGGGCCTAGGGAATACCATGATATTGCAGCCCAAACCATCACTGATCCACCCCCATGCTTCACTCTGGGCATGCAACAGTCTGGGTGGTACGCTTCTTTGGGGCTTCTCCACACCGTAACTCTCCCGGATGTGGGAAAGACAGTGAAGGTGGACTCATCAGAGAACAATACATGTTTCACATTGTCCACAGCCCAAGATTTTCGCTGCTGGCACCATTGAAACCGACATTTGGCATTGGCACGAGTGACCAAAGGTTTGGCTATAGCAGCCCGGCCATGTACATTGACCCTGTGGAGCTCCTGACGGACAGTTTTGGTGGAAACAGGAGAGTTGAGGTGCACATTTAATTCTGCAGTGAGTTGGGCAGGTGTGGTTTTAGGTTTTTTGGATACAATCCGGGTTAGCACCCGGACATCCCTTTCAGACAGCTTCCTCTTGCGTCCGCAGTTACTCCTGTTGGATGTGGTTCGTCCTTCTTGGTGGTATGCTGACATTACCCTGGATACCGTGGCTCTTGATACATCACAAAGACTTGCTGTCTTAGTCACAGATGCGCCAACGAGACGTGCACCAACAATTTGTCCTCTTTTGAACTCTGATATGTCACCCATAATGTTGTGTGCATTGCAATATTTTAAGCAAAACTGTGCTATTACTCTGCTAATTAAACCTTCACACTCTGCTCTTACTGGTGGAATGTGCAATCAATGAAGATTGGCCACCAGACTGGTCAAATTTAGCCATGAAACCTCCAACACTAAATTGGCCAGTGTTTCAGTTTCATTGTCCAACCCCTGTACATTTTGAACATAAATTTGAATGTGATTCTGAACTCCATGATAAAAGCATGTGCATTTGTACAATATGCAGCCAAGTTATTAGATGTTTTTTCCCTTTTTTCCCTCCATGAATCATTTGTATTGTCATTTTTATATCCGCTGTATACAGTACAGCAGCATAAACAAATAGTGACATCTGGTAATGTTATTGATAGGAGGGATAAAAAAGGCTTACCATGCATCAGTAAATCAGCATTATTATTATGAAGCTATCACTGTTGAGTTTTATAGTACAGGGTCTCACTATAGACATAGAACTGTTGCACATACATACATACATACATACAGGAACTTACATGCTCCTACAAATTCTGATAGGCAGCACCAATTGCGTTTTAAGTGTATAGTCATGCTGTCTCTTCCGAATAGGAAGGATGATAAACAGAAAAGCTGCACTTGCCATTAGCCAGCTCTTTTGTTCAAGATACAAAAAACTTACTGTTCTGCTGTTTGTCCTTTTATGTCATTTGTGCTTTGCCTGGACAATGTTTGCTTAGTCGATTTACTTCTAGGCATTTTGAAAAATCAGTGTTCGAGTGTAATCCATCTTGTTCATGTTTTTTACTCTCATTATTATATTTCATGTGTGCCTTTTTAATGACTGATGATGATCTGTAGGAAATACTTCTCCTTGTGTAATCACTCGATGATCATCACTGTTAGCCTGCACGATTTAGCCGCAGACTGAATCGTTCATATCATTTTGTGATATAGTGGGTGCTGTTGTGCTTGGTGCCACAAAAGTCGAGATTTTTAACATTAATAATCAACAATCACCAAAACCATTTGTTAACACAAAGCGAGTCACTGTGGATAGTTTAGCGACCAGAGTGTTTTTGTGTGGTTTTTTGTGAGTTTGTGTTTGGGCTGGGGTGGCATTGCCCCCCCAAAAAACCTGATAGTCTGCCCCAGGTGCCCTCCGTCTGAAAATCTATTAATTTTCTTTGTCAATCAAAAAATTGCCAATCACAGCTTGTATACTCCAGTACACTATGTGGCAGTAGGTAAAACAAACAAACAAACAAACAAACAAACAAACAAAACAACCCAAGTAGAAGAGGAAGAATAATAAAAAATATATGAGCAAACTGGTCACGTGATTATGTTTGTTTGTGGTGAGACTGGAATGGAACTCAAATGGAAATCATCTGCACTTGTAAAATGATCAATGGCCTGATTGCTTTGGAACACAGTGGTTGACATGTGCCACTGTTCTTTCAAATGACACCAACCTCCAGGCATTTATGGCTAAATTTTCTGTGGCTGACCTCATTGCATTATCCTGGGCTTGCTCACTTGTCTCACCCTCATTGAAAACAAATGCTTGTGGATCAGAACTCAGCAGTAGCTACCACTTCTAGGGCTAGTTTGAAGCTGATATAATGTACTGTATAATGTCACACACTAAAAATTGTATACAGTATACAGTTTTTACATAATGTGCTCATTGCCAACTATGCTCAAAAAAATCCGAAATGTCTTGAAATCAATGAAATACTGTGGAAGTGGAACAGATGAAAATTGTCAAATTGTGTGCTCTGCCTAGTGAAACACAAGGTCACATGATAGTATGTACAATCAGTACTCCAATTCTAATTTTAAGCTAAATCTACATCCAAGTCAACAAGAAAATAGTCAGCACCCGAAGCTAGATATCGTCTGGCCAAGTGAAAGACAATAAAAGCCCTTCGTTATGACATGAGGATTGAAAGAAATGGGAATGTATTACTGATTGTATGAGCAGACATGTGCTTCATGTTAATCACAAACCTAGGTCTAGGTTTTTGGCTACAGATGCAGTGATTCTGCCATAGGTCAGTGTTTCCTGTTTTGGACGTCATATTAGTAACTCCAAGCTTGCACAGACAGGATAATAGACACTGCACTCTCTGTTTTTTTGGGGTTTTTTTTTTACATTATGATCACAATCCACAACACTCAGACCAAAATGTAGTCTAGATTCCTGAAAAGGGAAGCTGTCCTTCTGATAGTGAGTCTGCAAAGTTGGCATGACTGAAGAAAAAGAGATAAAATGAACGTCCATCCAGTTTTTATAATAATATTAAGGATAATAAGGCATGAGGAAAAGTCAAATCATATCGAATCAATGACACATATTGAAATGCTAACACGATGGATAATCTGTGTGAACTAGTCCTAGAGTAGCACCCGGGATATCCTTAATGCTGTCATTCAAATGTGCCATGTTGCCTCGTGACACAGCAACGATGCAGAGGTTGGCTACATGTGTCTCAGAGGAAGCTTGTGGTAACCTTCATCCTTTCCAGTGGTAGCTGTCATGCTAGTGGGTGGGAATTTACAAGAACATACTGGGGAAAAAATCAACAGTTTGTACAGTAATATTGAAAGTGTCTTATTGGCTTACTGGAACATGTTATAGATTTGCTTTTAAAAATGATCAGTTTACAAATATGCTAAGATGGGGCAAGTGTCTAGATATGTTTCTGTTTCTAATAGCTGCTATACATTTTGTACTGTTAAAAAGATAATTCGATTGAAGGAATCTGCCAAATGACATAAAAATAAATGGAAAAATAAATGCCATGTAGAAACATAGTCTACTGACCCAAAATCTCTGTAGACATAAAATAACCCAAGAAATACCCAAGAAATACAACACAACGTCAAGGCTCACTGACGAGTGCAGTTGTGCGATGGATGCAGGGACACTCCTTTTTCTGAGACGGGGTTTCAAAATCAACACTTCCATATATCCATAAGGTATTTTTGAAAAAAAATTCACTGCCTTTCTTTGCTCTTTTCCTCTTCACCGCCACCCTCCATCTCTCACACAGCCAATACTTTCATGCTGGCACAGCTTGAAAGTGTGGTTCCAGGAGGAGAGACTGAGTGAGAAAGAGAGAAGGGATGAGGGGGATTCAGTAACCGTGGGCTAGCATCAGGCCATCCACACAACTTTATTGTTTCAGCATGCCACTCTCCATTTGTTTTCTATCAAATTCACATGGTAGTGTTTTGGAAGCTTAAGCTGGTTTGGTGTGCATTGTTTCAGGTCTGTTAAGTTTGCTACTTGTTTTGCAAGAACTGTCTCAATAAAAAAAAAATTAAATCCTAAAAATACAGGGAAGAACGACATTAAAGATTTCAGAGTTAAAAGAAAGAAGCCAGATTTTGTGTCACAAATTAAATATTAATCTCTCATGCTGAATATATGTGCTCTGGTATTCTGTTGTAGAAGAGGAAGAACCAAAAATGACCAAAAAGCCAATTTCCACATGGGTCAAGAGAAAGTGGAATTCCTACATTTTCCCTACATGTATGTGAATAAAGAGGCTCAAAAGCAACAGACTAGCAACAATCATCCAGACTCCATATATTTGTGTTGGACAGCCTGTAACATTGCTGCCCCACAGTTCTAGGGTCACTGGTTCAATCCTGAGCTCAGGTTACTGTCTGTGTGGAGTTTCACATGATCTGCAGGAGTTTCCTCTTGGTTTCCTCCCACCTACCAAAACATGCCAGTAGGTACACTGGCTCCTAGGTACAAATGAGTGTGTCAATGTGTGTAATGGTGTCTTGCAATGGACTGGACTCCCATCCAGGGTGTATTCCCTCTTTATGCCCACTGTTCCAGAGACAGGCTCCGGATCCTTCATGACTGTGACTAGACGTTCCTGAAGATGAATAAATGAATTCCAAATAAATGATTAATGGGAATTTCTGAGGACAGTGATTTTTCCTTCTGCATTTCTGTTCACAATACACACTGAAAGTAAGCTGTCCAGTATATTATATGTATATTACATAGAATATATACATTCACTGGCCACTTTACGAGGAACATGTGTACACCTACTCATTCATACAGTTGTCCAGTCATATGGCAGCAGTGTAATATATAAAACTCTTTGATGTTCAAACAGGAGGTATTTTGCTGAGTCTGTGCCCACATTTATAGATTCCTGTTCTTTGCTGACCATACTGGAACCTGATGTGCTCTTCTGCTGTTGCTTCCCATGCACTTAAAGTTTTATATTTTGAGCACTCTGAGATGCTTTTCTGTTACCAACTGTTGTGAAAAGTGGCGAGTTAAGATACTAGGTCCTTCTTGTCAGGGCAAACAAGGTCTTTATCTGAACTTGTCCTCAACAAGGCCTTTCTACCCGCAAAACTGCCACTGACCAGATGTTTTCTGCTTTTCGATTCATTCTGTATAAACACCAGAGACTCTTGTGAATAAATATTCCAGGATATCAGCAGTTTCTGAAATACTCGAATCAGGCCATCTGGTACCAAGAACCATGCCACGGTCAAAGTCACACACTTTGATGTGAACATTAACTGAAGCAATTGACCTGTACCTGCATGATTGTATGCATTGAACTGCTGAAACATGATTAGCTGATTGGATTATTGCACGAGTTAGCAAGGGTACTGTTCCTATTGAGGTGGCTGGTGTATCTGAAAATGGTGTATCCGAGAAAAATAGGGTGCTTTTACATATACGGCATTTAGTCTGTTTAAACCATGCTGTTTTCCTGATCATTGACTTTTGCTTACACAGGTGAGAACAGAACACTCACATGAGGTTCTGTATAACAACATCTGGTCCGATTCCACGCGACCCTAAATCGATCCAACTGCAGGATGTGAACCAAACATTGTATGTACGGTGCAATAAGTGGTTTTTGCTTTGTTGTGAAACTAAAACCAGACCAAAAGTATCAATTTCGCTTTAATTCATACATGACAAACGGATAATGAGCTGACGAGCTGGTTCCAGGAAAGGTCAAGGAAAACTTGAGAAGCTCTACAAATGGATATTGCTTATTACAATTTCACAATTCTGTCCTAGCTTTGAGATTAAAAAAAGGAAAAAAAAGGCTTTTGAGGAAAAGTACAATTAATAATTTAAGTATTTTCTTTCCACATGACAAGGCTCCTTCTTCCCTGACTGACAAGGTGAACGATCCAGGAAAACAAGCCTCTGCTGGTGACTTCTGAATGACAAACCCATTAGACATTCCTCCAAAAATCTTTCTAGAGAAATAAGCTTCCTTTCACGAAATGGCCTTCCCACCCTGCCCAACAGTCTCCACACCTCCTAACTCACCCTATTAAAAACACACCTGAACTGCACACACACCGGTCAGCTTGTAGATGTTGATTGCTTCCATGTTGCTTGAGTAAACACGGGAGACAAATTAGCTCATTGTTATTGAACTTCAGCTGCAGTGCAAGTCTAACAGACCCCAATGTGTAAAGCCTTTGCTCGATAGGAGGCACAGGTGCGCAACACTTCATTACATGTGAGCAGAGGGACAGGCAACAGACTCTCCAGTTCCTCAACACACAGCTCCCATTCTCTACACGGCAATTCGACCACTCCCACAACACACAGACAACACTGCACTTTCCACAAAACACGCAAATGGAAAGTGCTACACTGCTGCTCTGTTCTCACCACACATGGGCCTCATTCTCTACATATTGCTTTTAGATGAATGATAAAACTTGTTCTTGGCTAGTTGATAAGACGTAAAAGAGTTCCTGGCTATGTAATACATCAAAATGATTCAATTCTACACAAGTTCATACATAAGCATAACACAGGCTTAATAAAAGACACAAGCAATGCACTAAGAAGGAGGACAGGGCCAGGACAGGATTCGCATTGAATTAGTAATTTATTTATTCTCCAGTATGTTATTTATACATAAATTAACTCAAACACGACACATACTTTACATAACAAAATGCAGATTTTTTAAAAAAATGTCAAAAGAAAGTAGCAGAAACATGTTACCCTTTATTTGATTTAATTTCTGTTGCTTTAAATATATTTTGATGCCAAACTATCAGATGCAAATTCCAAAAATCTGAAACCTTTTCCAGTATGGGGCCAATAGGGGAGATAAAGATATCACTAGTTAAAGGGAATGCACTGTACATCTGTGGCTACTTAAAACAAGCATGTACATCCTTCCCTGTGTTTCTTCCAATCAGCATATCCAAGAAGGAAGTTTATTCCTGGAATAAAGGAATTAACCATTAGGTGGTGGGAAATTAAAAAGTATGAGTGTTTAAGGAGGTGTTTAAGGGATTCTTTTTTTGTTTCCCAGTTAAATCACAGACCAAATACGTCCCTGGAAATGTGATGGTCCATTAACTGCCACAAAAAAAAAAAAAAATATCCAAAAGAAAAGAACAAAAATGAATGATTACTTCTTAAATGGCAGACAAAGGATCAGCTCTTTTTTGGCTAAACTGTAGATGTTTGGCTCTGACCAAACCGAATGAACAAAGTCTTTCAGATCCAATAAGCCAGTGCTTTTAGGCTTCTCCAGCCAGAATATCGCAGCAGTTTCATTCATCACCAGCAGGCAGATTTTCCTCAATCCTCTTGATGAACTTCATGCGGATTTCTGTCACATTGTCTCCTCTCAAAGTATCTTGAACAAAACGAACATCTACTGCCATTTGTACCTGCGAAAACAGACCCCAAAAACATGAGTCTGTGAATGTTGTAAGTGATGACTGCAAATTTGTCTCCAACAATACCCTTTTAATCACTGAGATGGCCCAATAACTGCTAATATCCACTCAAACTCCCAAAATTCCTTAGTATTCATAACACTACTTCTGAATTCTCAGTTCTGATTGGTCAGAAGGTTTTGATTCATTCTCTTTACCATCAGCAGTGACAGTGGTTCACTGCAAGGTAAATCTCACCTTTATATTAATGCCTATTCTAATATATTGCTTCTTAATAGTTATGCATGGACTTGGACGGCGGATGTTTTGATATAGTCAGGTTTTGTGAGAGCATTAAGAGACAACATTATTTAGAGACTATAGCATTTTTTGCAACAGTCAGACGTAAAGCTTTATGACATGAGAAGGTGGAGGTCTTTGAAGAAGACAACCTGGATGGACATTTTTAAAATTTCAATAGAGAAAGATAGAGGGAAAAAAGGTGAGGTGTGGTGAGGAAAATACTGTTTATAGCTAAGTCATAACAGCAACTAACACTCTATAGGCATTCCACAACATTAAGTATATTCAAATGAATTAAATGTGTGTTGTTCTTCACTTATTTGTGTACATTTCTATGGTATAAAAGGGATAAATATTTCATGACAGGCTGTGGCAGGAAAATAGTCATTATTGAGATGGTAATGGCACCCCCCCCACACTCTTTTGCTGAATTTTGCCCCAACACTAGGTGCGTTTACATGGTCACTTGTAATCCGATCGTAACAGGACTAGAAGCACAATCAGATTAAAAAAGTGTCATGTAAACACGTCAGTCGGATGGAATTTGCCACATCTGATTAAAATTTCAATCGGATGGTAAGGGGTGGTTTAAACCATTTTTAGTCCGATCGAGAGGACATGTAAACACTTAATCGGATGGAATATGTTCCTGGAAATTTCTGCGCATGTGCAATGATGCAAGAATGACGTATGACGTACGGATGTTGTCGTAGGTAAAATGGCGGGAATCCTGTTTTCGTGGACTGTGCGCATGTCAAAAGATCTAATTCGATTCTAATCATGTGTCATGTAAACGCGCATAACAATCTGATTACTTTATACCGCGTTCAAGTAAATGCTGCAATCGGATTCGTCAATCTGATTGAATTCTGTCCGATCTGATTAAAAAGTGTCCATGTAAATGTACCTACTGTGTGCCCTATAATGTTTTACTCTTAACTCACAAAGGACAGGAGAATTTATACTGCAGTTTCTCCACAATAGTCTGTGAGGTAATGTTAATATAGAGTGATAAATTAGCCAATAAGTGGATAAACAGTGGACACATGCAGACGCCTTCTTTGAAACCAATGTTTTGTAACCTGTTGTTGAACCAGAGCTGAGCTGGAACATGCTACTTCATTAATTAATGTCATATTTTCATTACTGAGATAATTTTTCTATGCAGCAGAGTGTAAGGATTTGACAGAGCAGTTAGCAGATCACAGAAAAACTTGACTGAGATTATGCAGACTTTTGCATTTGGGGAATAATTAAAGGGATTTTATAGTTTATTTTAAGATAAAGTTTAGAAGCAGCCAGGAGTCTGTCAATGAGTCATTCAGATGCATCTTACAATTATTATTATTATATTTTCGAGAAGCAAATGAATTTCACAACAGAGGCCGTGTAAAATGGCAGACATTGAAACACTTTACCATCTCCAGAGCTCCTCTTAGCACACCGCACAGTAGGTTGGAGTAAATTAGTGTGTTGTGGTTGTCTGGAAGCTCCACAAAGTCCACCAGCGGATTGCTCTCCAGGATGAGGGAGAATTCGTCACCAGCAGGGCTCCAGTTCGTCACACTGGGCGTGATGCCCAGATACATTTTAAAGGCTACCTGTCCATGAGAAGCAGAAAAACCCTTAACCAATGATGTAACCCAGGTATGACCATGAAATCATTTTACAGGTCTTTTAATTTTAATGAGATTTAGAACCAACACACTGCCAGCAAAGTAACTCAGTTTTAATTGTGAGTTTGGAATCTTGACCTCTGAGTGGCTTTGTGAACCTTCCTCAAGGGAGCAATATAATGTGAAAAGGATTCAAAGGTTCAGTATTCTGATCAGGAGCCCAGAATTGTTCTAAGCAAACAGCAGATTAACATCTGACGACGTGGCTCACAGTGGAAAGCAAAAGCAGAACAGGATGGGGAGGAGTGTGCAAAAACACGGCCATTGTTTCAGTGTGAACCAACACGTTTTTGTAGTGAAATGTTTCATTTGGTACATCTGGTCATCATCAAATGTAAAGACAACTAAGATAGCTCAACTGAGGTATCTTGAGTGTGTCCAACATCGCAACTGGCAGTTGAATTTATGGTAGAGTAGCAAGCATTTTCTCCTCATGCATGATTTGCTAAACAACAGACAGAAAGGGTAAACTTTTAAGATCGCAAGCCACTGGAGACTGCACTCACTTGCTTTCATACACGTTTCCATGTTTACTGGTTACCAACTTACTTTCCACACTCCAACGTGTTTTGGAAAAGTAATGCAGTCAAGTTCTGGGTACCTTCGCAATGACGTCGGCTGTTTCTCGGAAATCGTGACACCTGCCGACGCTGGAGCGAGCCAGGAAGTCCTCTATAAGACGTACTCCAATATTATAACCCCTTAAGGGAGAAAGAAGGAAGAGGTCATTTTTAAAACTCGGATCGTACACCTTTCATTTGCAATTAGGTAAAATCAATTATTTTTTAACTTTTATATCAGGTCCTATACAGGAAAGGCTCATAATATGATGCTTAATATAATACATCTATAGACTCTATACATGATCAAAAGAAATTCTGAAATAATGGATTAATTGTTCTTATTCTCCTTGTTATTGTTATTATTATTATTATTATTATTATTACTACTACTTCTGTTGCGTGAGAGTATTTTGGATTTGAAGTTTCATAAAAGCTTTAGCTAAACTGTTGCAAGTTCAAAAATTGCTCATATAGATCCTTAGGATTCTGGATGCTTGAGGACTAGATGGAAAACGTAAATCTAAACAAATAAAGTGATGAACATGTCCATGTTCTCGCAACACCAGGGTTTCAGAAACATACACTGCTGTTTAATTAGCACAGGAATCAGATTATCTTCATATCTTATACAGTATCTATCCTGATACACAATAATTAGGAAATAAAATGGAATATAAGACAAACAAAGTGCAGCACTCATACATAATTCACAAACCTGCTTTCCTAATGGTGACCAAATGGTGTCCAAATGGTGTACACTGCAGGAGCTGGACCTAACTCTGGCATTGGTACTGAAGCTTTAGACAGAGTATTACAATGTGCCTGTGTCCTCACCAATACGAGGACATCAGAATTCAGCACCCTGTCTTTATTGACTGGCTCACTATTAGGTTCTACACTCTTATATGACATTTTAAAGCTCTGGTGTGTCCTGCTGATCTCCTGTCCAGGTCAGATTATCTCTAACCTCTTGAACAGTGTTCCAATATACATTTGTACAATATTTGTAGTAATTCAAGATTAAGAATGAGTTCCTTTCTGATTTAGATCACTTTAATGTCTCATTATATAAATATCCCATCTTTTAGTTTGCTTGTAAAGCACTTTGGGATTTTGAACTCTATTTGAACTATTCTTATTATTATTTCGTAACTACCGCTACTAAGTAAGTACTTTTTCTACAATGAATAATAAGATTCATTAATTCATTCATCACTGGCTCCACCTCTGATGACTGGCGAGACAAGCAATTTCATTACTTATGTTTTTCCCCCTGACAACAAAACCCTTCTCACAGAAACCATGAACTCAAAAAAAAAAAAAAAAAAAAAAAAAGAGAAAATCACTGAAATAACCAACAGCGATAAATCATTTTCACCGTCTTACTAGACGGTATTCTTTTCAAAGAGCTAGTGGAATTTGTCAGTGTACTGCAGGATTAAGACATATATTTGAATGGACAGGGCCTTAGCCACACAGTTGGTCTATTCATTTTACATCATGCAGTGGGTAGGTGGTGGTCTCTCAAGGACTATAGTTGTACAGTTCACACTTTTCCTGTTAACCGCCCACTGAGGTAGACTAACACCCTACACCCCCCCTCCAAACCGCAGAGACACAGACAGAAAGAGAAAGAGAGAGACAGAGAAAGCTCAATATTATATCTTAAACAAACCCACTGACTCTCTACATTTTTGATTTGCTTATGGAAAATTGACATCAATATTCACACCACTACATTCTCACAAACTTACAATAACAAAGTCAAACAATGACGAGAAGCGAAATGTCTAACTGGATGTAAATTCTAAGGTAAAACCAGATGTGAAAGTACAAACACAGCGAAAAACAGAAAGAGAGAGACACTAAATATAAAACTTACATTTTATCAAGCTGCTTGTTCACTTCCTCATCATTCTCATAATCCTTACAGAGCTGTGTGACCAGGGCTCCATATGTGAGCGTAAACAATTCGGAATTCTGTTAAACAGGGGGGAAAAAAACAGATAGACAATCAGTATGAAAAAGAGTACTACTTTTATTCGACTATAACAGCGGTATTCAGTAAAGATTTTCCAGCTACATACACATATATATATATATCCAGCTAATTTGTTGCTTACAAAATCTCTAAATAAGCAGCTAACATGACTGAATGGTGACAGCAGTCAGCATTCAATGCTTAACCACTGGTTTAGCTCATGGCTATAAATAAAACTCATCAATCTGAACTGGTTATGTGATGTTTCACAGTAGCACTTCAACTTCACACTTTTGACAAGCGCCACAGACTCTCAACAGACATCTGTTTTGAGAATAAACGCATACCTCCATGTCCAATCCTCTTTAAAACATTCTGCTTTTGTCATCAACTCTTTTTTAAACGTGCTGTCACTAAACTAATCAGAGTAAGAGAGGTGAATCTGTGAAAGTCTCTGAAAACCCATCCCATTCCTTGATGAGCTGCTTTTCCTGTAAACAGTTTACATAAATGAATGTGATTACCTGCAATGAGCTACAACACAGGATCTTCTAAAGTCTTTTACATACGTTCCATGTTGCTGATAAAGTATTTTTTGAGCGATCTGTTGAAATTCGCATTTGGACTGCATTCTGCCAGTTCAACAACCAAATAAATAGCACTGGTACTTACCTCTTGCTCAAGGGTTCAGCACTAGCTTTTATAACAGCCCTAGGATTTACTCTCACAAGCTTCCCATCACTAATGCAGAACCTCAACTTAAGCTACAGCACCTCTATTCTCTGTTTTAAATCAATGCACTATAAAAATCTTGACTCTGATTGAACAGAAAGGCTTTATTAATTTTTTAATAACAGTAGATGAAACTGGAATCCTGGCTGCATATATCAATGCACACAGCTTTCTCTGACATTTATGGAAGGACTCTTGATGTAAGTGCTTTATAATATAAAGTTTTCCATCATGTGTTTTGGTTGCTTTTTTTTCCTTATTAACTTCAAGAGAAAAGCACTCTTTAAAGCTGTTATAACATAAAGGATACTTGGAACTACCTTGTCTCATAACGTTAAACATAACTATAAATGGACAAAAGTACAATGTGTTGCATTTTAATAAATAAAGAAAGTTCAGATGTTGGCCAGTTCCTGCGGTATAATGAACTACAGGTGAGGAATGTTAATGCTGCTCACACAGGGATATTAATCGAACAATAAATACTTGATAAGCTTATTAAGATAAGAATATCAGTCCTTATTGCGCAGAAAGAATCACAATTTTTAGTTCCTTTCCTGTAGAAACGTTTCGAATGTGACTAGGCTTTTATAAAATTGTACAAGTTTACTGATACAGAGCTGTGGCAGAAGTCTCAATCATCAAGATTTCTGAATAAAATAAATAAATAAACACTTGATCTGATATGTTTCTGAACCTGAGGACTGCTACTCACTTGCACTTTTTGCATAGATACTCACGCTGCTAAATTCAGACCTGTCCTTCATGGTCCTCCTTGTCTAAATGTGGAATTCCATACATTAGACACAAAACAATAAGATTCCTGTTAGTCTACTCTTAAATTATAACACATAAATCCTGCATCCATACTAGAGAAGCAGTTTCGGGGGATATTTGAAGTACAAATCTTTGTATACAATTAAATTCAATGGTAACCAAAGTTTTATAATTCATTGCTCCAGGGTAAATCCTGAGCTTGTGCAGAGTTCTGCATAATCTCACTGGGTCTGTGTGGGTTTTCTTTGGTTTTCTCCCACCAGTGGATGGATAAGCTGTGCTAAAGCTCCCTTAGGTGTGAGTGAGTATATGACGTGTGTGTGTGTGTGTGTGTGTGTGTGTGATGGATTGGTGTCCCTTTCAGGGTTTACTCCCACCTCGTTAGGTGAACATAGATTCCAGATTATCCACAGCCTTGACCAGGATAATGTGGTTACTAAAGATGAATGAATGAATGAATGAATGAAAGTCTATTTCAAATATTTTATACTTAGTATTAAATATAATAATAATAATAATAATAATAAAATATATTTTATACTTAGTATATTAATGTACTATTTATGTATAAATTATTATTATTAATATTATATTGATCATAATAATAATAACAATAATAATAATAATAATAATAATAATAATAAAAATAAAAATAATAATAATGCCAGATCCTTGCACATTTGTACAGTTGATACATTTTCTTGGGTGGAAATTTTGGATGAAATATGCTATAACATCAACAACAACAAAAAGTACCAATATTCCAATACACCTGACACCCGAACTGATCAGCTAGTCACATTACAGCAGGGAAAACAGGAACCACAATGGCTTCAGTGCTCCCTGCTTCTTAGTTTTGGGCGCCATCTTGTGGTCTACAACAGGTGCACTGAACAACCACAGTACTTCCTCGGTGGCCAGTTTATTAGGTACACCCACCCAGTATTGACACTCCTCGTCCCTTGAATCAGATACACGATTAATGTTTGTAACCAATCACAAAAGACTTACGAAAAGAAGTCACCAAAGCACCACTAATAACCACATGGTATGGTTATTATCGCACCACATGGTCTTATCGATCGTAGGTTTGTGAATCATTCTCAGCACAAAAGTGAAAATTAGCTCAGTGAAAGTTTTTTTTTAAAACTGCATACTTTTAAAGAAGTGCACACCTTAGTGCTCCACCATTTAAGTACACAGTTAAGTGATGAGAGGTATTTCCGTTACAGTTTGTATTATTCATCCTCACGCTCTTCATCAGTTCTGACCACAGGGCTGCCTTTGGCTGGATTTTTTCGATTGGTGACCTGTGGCTCAGTGAAGCCTAACTGCTGCACCTGAAACACTTACAGCAGCCCAGCACCCACACTACCACGACACTGCAATATCCATATCAAGTATGTGTCCCAAAATTTTCCCATTTTTACTCATGGACGTGAAAGGGGAGAAAGACAACAAACTAGATTAACTTGTGATCTGAGTGCATGCTGTCTTTGCACTGTACACTGCAAATATATATACATAATATATATACATATACAGCTCTGGAAAAAAATAAGAGACCGCTGCAAAATAATGAGTTTCTTATGTTTTTTTTTCTTACAGGTACATGTATTGGTGAGATGAACAGTTTTGGTTCATTTTTTTTTGTGAACTGCTGACAATATTTCTCCTAAATTCAAAATATAACTATAGTCATTTAGAGTGTATATTTACAGGAAATGACAACACATCAACATAACCCAAGATCATGCAAAGAATTTGTAAACAAATTGTGTTAAATGCTTTGGCTAAATAATATTAAGAAATCAGTATTTGTTGGAATAACCCCGATTTGCATGTGTTTTGGCTCCATGCTCTCCACCAGTTTTTCACATTGCTGTTGGGAAACTTTATAGCAGAGGTTTTCAATATGGTTCAAATCTAGAGATTGGGCAGTGGTGTCTTATTTTTTTCCAGAGCTGTATATTGACAAAAGTTTTTCCTGAGATGTATCTATCTATCTATATATCTATCTATATATATATATATATATATATATATATATATATATATATATATATATATATATATATATATATATATATATATATATATATATATAAATAAAAATCAAATCACACTCTCCGGTGTCACCCAAATGAGTCTGGTCCCTCTCAAGGTTTCTTCCTCATACCATCTGAGGGAGTTTTTCCTTGCCACAGTCACCTCAGGCTTGCTCAACATAGATGATTTTGTCTAATACAGGGATAGGCAAGTTCGGCCCTAGAGAGCCGCAGTCCTGGAGATTTCAGCTCCAGCACTGAAAAAAAAAAAAAAACTCACCTGCCTGTACCCTTAGTAATCCTGAAGACCTTGATTAGCTTGTTCAGGTGTGTTTGATAAGGGTTGGAGCTGAAATCTGAAGGACTGTGGCTCTCTAGGACCGAACTTGCCTACCCCTGGTAATATATAGGACTTTTTGTTTCTCATGTTCTGTAAAGCTGCTTTGAGACAATGTTCACTGTTAAAAGTGCATTACAAATAAAATTGAATTGAACTGAAAATTGAATATGGGTTTTAGGGCTAATACAAGAATGAATACAAATTAGGGGAAGGTGTTGGACTACTGATCAGAAGGTTGTCAGTTCGAATCCCAGGTCCACCGAGCTGCCACTGCTGGGCCCCTGAGCAAGGCCCTTAATCCTCAATTACTCAGTGAAGCAAACTGTAAGTCGCTCTAGACTAAGGGCGTCTGCCAAATTCCAGAAATGTAAATTAGGAGACATTTTGTTTTACCATTTGCTCTGTATACTAAAACCAGCTGGCTGTTGACAGTTGTAAAAGAGACAACTAGCGTTTAGCTGGATCCTTAACCGAGTTTCAAACGATGAATCGGTAAAATAAAACGAGAAAATATTAACCAGATTATTACCAACACGAGGCAACTGACAATCTATAATCTTTATCAATGGAGGTGTTGGGCTTGCATTAGCTAAACATCTTGCTAACTAAGCTAAACCTGTCTGCAGATACACAAAGCACAAACTTACCATCTTCTTGTTGTCCGT
The DNA here is from genome assembly GCF_019097595.1 of Hemibagrus wyckioides. Classification (NCBI taxonomy): domain Eukaryota; kingdom Metazoa; phylum Chordata; class Actinopteri; order Siluriformes; family Bagridae; genus Hemibagrus; species Hemibagrus wyckioides. The sequence continues at coordinate 9,828,131 of NC_080733.1, read as the reverse complement.
GGTTCTGTTGGATTGCCTGGACATGGTGTATCGTATAACAGCTCTGTGTTACAAGTTATATTTTATTAATTTGCTTCTGAAATACAGTGATCGTATTCCTGTATCGCTTTCAGCCCTGCTTCCTGAATCACTTCCGCATGTCGGAGGTCGTGTTTCGCTTTGAATCGTGGGATTTGTAGTGCTCTTTCTTTGTGGCGCCCTCTCTTATGTGTATTAGAGAGGGAACGTGCACTTATTTGGTTTACATATGTTCTGATTTTACAATTAAATGTACTGAACAACGCACATCTTGAACACATATCCTAGAGGTTTTTTTTTTTTTTGATGAAATCGTGATATATTTCCAAAATCCCCCACAAGATGGCTGTGTTCGCCAAAGCACTGAAAGGCTATGCGGACTCGTGAGGTTCGCGCCCAAAGATTCGACTCACGTTAGAGTCGACTCACATATATTAGCCGTTTTTTACTACTTGTTTTTGTAGATTTACTCAACGGCGTTGATTTTTATTGTTATTTTTTTTAAAAACCTTTAGCAACATCAATCGCCTTATTTTGGTCAGAGTGAAGGTGGCGTTTGTTATTCAGGAGATGAGTCAAATGAACTGATTCATTAACAAGAGCCATACACTTATAATGGCAAAAGGTTTGGGATGTCTGCCTTTACATGCACATGAATGTAATTATGGAGTTGGCCCGACCTTTACAGCTATAACAGCTTCAGCTCATCTGGGTGTTCCACAAGGTTTAGGAGTGTGTTTATGGGAATTTTTGACCATGCCTCTAGAAGTGCATTTGTGTGGTCAGGCACTGATGTTGGAGAGACGGCATGGCTCACAGTCTCCACATTAATTCATCCTAATGGTGTTCTATCAGGTTGAGGTCAGGACTCTCAGGCCAGTCAAGTTCCTCCACACCAAACTCGCTCGTCCCTGTCTTTATGGAGCTTGCTTTGTGCACTGGTGCGCAGTCATGTTGGAACAGGAAGGGGCCAAATTGTCTAAAATGTCTTGGTATGCTGAAGCATTAAGAGTTCCCATTACTGGAACTAAGGGGTCGAGCCCAACCCCTGAAAAACAACACCTGAATTCAAGGACTTGGAGGGGTGTCCCAAAACTTTTGGCAATATACAGCTCTGGAAAAAAATAAGAGACCACTGCCCAATCTCCAGATTTGAACCCTATTGAAAACCTCTGGAATGTCATTAAGAGGAAGATGGATGGTCACAAACCTTCAAGCGAAGCTGAGATGTTTGCTTTTTTGCAAAAAGATTGGTATAAAGTTCCCCAACAGCAATGTGAAAACTGGTGTTGAGCATAATCGGGGTTATTCCACCAAATACTGATTTCTTAATGTTATTTAGCCAAAGCATTAACACAATTTGTTTACAAATTATTTGCATTTTGTTTTATTTGAGTTATTAAAGCTCTGCATGATCTTGGGTTATGTTGATGTGTTGTCATTTCCTGTAAATATACACTCTAAATAACAATAGTTATATTTTGAATTTAGGAGAAATATTGTCAGCAGTTCACAAAAAAATGAACCAAAACTGTTCATCTGACCAGTACATGTATTTTTTTGCAGTGGTCTCTTATTTTTTTTCCCCAGAGCTGTAGTGTAATTTCCATCCCTGCTGTCGTGAAATTCCCATCCTTACTGTTGTAGCAAACCAAATATTATGTAGAAAATCCCCTAAATGAACAATGAGTAGTTAGTCTCAGACTGCAATAAGAGAAAACAATCTTTTAACACAAAACCCAAACTCAACTTAATTCAGAACTTCATTTAGAATCATATTGTGGTCAGCTGAGCTTAAAATGAAAACTGGCTATGCACAATGTCAAAGCCTTAAAGGGGAAAAAAAAAACTAGGACTGCAGCCAATGGACTGTAGTCAATCCCACTAAAATATAGAGGTGATTTATTGATGCTTTGTGGCTGTTTTGAGGTTAGTGAAAATTAATGGCATTATGAATTCCTCCAAATATGTAAGGAAGCTGTTAGTAGGTCTTAAAAATTGATGAAGACTCCAAATATAATCAACGCAAGTGGTCATTTCAGATGCCTGGTTTTAACTCTATTAAAAAACAAAAATTTCAGTCTGCATGCACAAATCTAAGATGTTGAAATGTCCTGAATGGAGGAGTGGGCCATGATCATTTCACAAGGGTCTCCAACCTTGTTAACCTTGTTTCAGGGTGAGATTTAGTGCTGATATTCTGTCCAGGGAAGGTTTCTTCTGTCGAGGTGCCATTAGTTTTGTTTTGCAGATAACCTTTTACTTCTCCTTAGAAGCTCATTTTCACAAAGTGTATTTTGAAATGACAAATATGAAAAATGACAAATACTCAGAATTTAATCAGATGTACACCTTTTACACTTCCGCATCTGAAATAGATTTACGGGGGAAAAAAACATAATCCAGATTTAGAGAGAGTATTGGGTTTCAGCTAGAATTTCTGTAGCACATGGATCAGATCAAATATAAAGATTTATTCCCCCCAGCTACTACCCCTGGGTCTTGTATATATGTTTTACAATGAAGCATTTTTCAACACCACTGAAACAGATTTCACTTTCAGCACTTATGCTGTGTTGATTCAGCATATTTATCTTACAGTGAAAATATCCTAATCTCATTATCATCTATGTTCCAGTGCCGCATTTCACATGCTGTCCAAAACTGGGCATGGATAAACATTTTAAACCCTGGGATCCGTTTGAGAACATCTGAGATAAAGCTATACTCCTTCTTTCCTTCTTCTATCTATTACCATATCTTACTTACAGACAATATTTTTGAAAGAAACAAGTTAATATGAAATTACATTTTCCATTCTAATAACCACCAACTTATCTCTGGGTGCAAGCTGGTTCGCTGTCATGGGCAGATACAATCAGGAATAAATATATTATTAGACATTGCTTTGCGGCACAGAATGAAGACTTTACACTGTAGTGAAAATACAGGTTTAAGTGTTTCAACCGAGTTGCTGTTATAGAAGAAATTAATCTTACCAATCATATTTGAGAATCCAGCAGCATGAAATGAACAGAAACATGATGCCTAAATAACAGTGGAAACTTTAGACACATCATTAGCAAACAAGAATGAGTTTAGGATTTGATCCTGAAAAGAACTGTACAAAAATATACTCTTCTTGATAGACATTTTCTGTATTTACACACAACATCTGACCATGTAATGAAACCAAGTAATTTGGTGTTGTAATTGCTAAAGCGGTAAAAAGGGATGCATGCTTTCCTTACATACAATTTAAGGCCATTATAACTCATTACAATGAAATCTTTTGTTACATATTTTTGCTTTCTTCAGTGGTGTAGTATTCACACAGCTTAAGAAAATGCGGTCTAACAGTTAAAGGCCCAAAAAAAAAAAAAAGTATGAAAGTGAACAGATTATTACTTGTACTTACGGCACACTCACCGTTCAATGATGAAAATCCAAAACTTATAATACGTATGTTGAAGAAGAATCATCATAAATTACAGGTATTGCTGGAATTAGGCCAGACTTCAACCGGAGCAGTAGTTATTACTTAATAAATATTATCCCCGGCTCAGCAATATTAAATTGCTGCTGAGAACAGCTTCTCAAATTGCACATGTATAATTTAACATGAGTATATAGCCAGCTGCCGACAGAATCACATTTTAAAGATCCTCGTGATTTATATTTCTTAGAATTATTAGTGGTGATCAGCCATACATGAGTTTGTTGAGGACAGTCAGCAAGTCATTAAAAAACAAAATAAAAAAAAAAGAATAAAATAAGGAAACAGCACTGAATCATGACTTCATGTTTTACAGGGCTGGGTAGCTGGAAAGAATGAAGAATGTTAGGTTAGAAGTAATGAAGAAGCTGGCTTGCGATTGTTTATAAAATCCATAGAGGAGCATGTTTGAGTGATGGCCAAATATTTTCAAGCCCAACCTACAAAGTACCTTCTTGTCAAGAACTAAAAACTGAAAGATGACCTATAGATTCTTGCTCAATTTCATGTAGATTAAATGAAACTGTTGCTGTATAATTTAAATCATATTGTGTTTCAGGAAATTCCATAATTACATTTTCTTTTAAAAATTCAAGATAAGTGTAAAAATGAAAAGGTTTTCAGCCTGATCTCTTGAGAATGCATATGAACTCAATAAAACAAGTGTGATGTGATTGGATTTTGTTAGATATTTTATCGCTACAGTCAAAAGAAATGGCATGAATGCTGAATTGTTCGGAATTTTGCATATGTGAGACCTCGCTGGTGTTCCAAGACATCTCCTTGTAGGACATTGCTCGGAAATTCATATTCACACCTTTTCTTGGAAATTATTTCAAGGACGTATCCTCAAATAACACACAGAGTTCAGAGACAGGACATCTCCACTTTTCCTGTGCTGGTTATTCAAATAGTGAACCACAGTCACAGCTAAAATACCCATCTGTTATCATTAAACATTCATGTGCCAGATTAATAAAACCCCTCCTGCACTCTGCAAACTTCAGCACAAAATTCAACAGGTTCTCAGTTTCTTCATATGCCTGAGTCTTTTGTGCTGTTCATATTATATGTATAGAATAATATCCTCCAAGACTTTGAAACTTGAATATATGCTTTCATTGTACTATATCTGCTGTATGCTCTCCCTTGTGCCATGTATAACATGTGATGCCTCAAATCCAACATCTCCAAGAAAAAAAAAGAATGTGTAATAATATAATTATGGCTTATAATTCGTACAAGTGATAAAATAAATACAGGCTAATATAAATACAGGCACAGGGTTTAAACCAGTGGTGTGCACCAGTGCACTGAATAACAAATGACCCAAACTAAGTCTACTTTGGCCTTTAACAAGTACAGTACAGCATACGTTTTAGAGTAAAATATAGTAGTAGGCAGTGACTGAGATAGATACTCATTTTTATCCTCTCTATGCAGAGTTGAGGTGGATTAGGATCACTTTCAGCTACAGATTCATCCAGCCACATGCCTCAAGACATCTCAGGGGCTCTTTGTCTTCAGGTCATCAGATTCCAGTACCCAATACGTCCTTCTCCACTGAGTGAGTCTCACATGTACACACACTCAACAGTTAAGTTTCATTCCACAGATATTGCACATGTATATAAATACCAAAGATATTGCACACATACAATACATGTCCAACAACTTGATTAACTTGTGTGACAGGGATTAGCAGCTAGCAAGGTTTTAGATCCAGTTTTTAGGCAGATTGACTGCATTTACCAGATGATAAATTGCAAGAAATATATTTTTCTGCATCAAAATCCATTTTTCAGCTGTTTTCCAGAATTCAAATACAGTATATAAACATGTATTTTGACATTTAACAGAGGCCTATATTCAGAGTAACTTACAGGATTGCTTCTGATCATCTGTCTGAACTCATATTCTTCTCTTCTCCTTGGTCTACCTGATTCATGTCAGCTGTTGTCCCAGGCACGATAACATGTCAAAACCAATGATACACCAGGTATCATAACATTCACAACAGGCTTGCTTGGATATTCAAAAACCATGGTTTGACTTTTAACTGAACATATTGATATAATCACATAGAGAAAATGTTGTTTTACGCTCAGTGATGACATTCAGCAGAAGGCCACAAGTGGAAACACACACACACACACACAACAAACACACACACACACACACACAAACCCAGGTCAGATCATTTATAACGTGACAGAAAAAAAACATTTTCTGATAAATAAGCTTGCCTGTGTCTCTCCCATACCACTGAGAGATCTGTTTTTAAAGAGGCCATGCCCCTTCTCTAATGAGGCATATCTTTCCCTCATAATAAAGGGCAGAAGCACCCAGATAGACATGCAATGCCTTTAAGCCATCTCAGCTTCAATTTACAGTAATTATTGAAGCAGGCATGTGCGGAGACATTTTGGGGAGCGTGGGCTTGTGGAGAACAAGGGCACCCCCAGTATCCAATAATAATAATACATTTACAGCCCAACTCCAGCTGTCTGATTTTAAAAACATGCTTTAGTGCACCATACCGAGAGAAAAATAAACCACACTGTAGGGTGGAACACAGTAACAGCCTGCCCCAAAGTTTTCCAATAAAAGCATGCCCTGAAGTGTTTTAGTCTTCCTATACCAAAGCAATCTGCCAATGCTTATAAATGTTTGATTTATTAATAAATTACATTTCACACATTTGTATGTTGTGCAACAACACTGAGACAAGTCAGTTACCATTCCCACTTGTCAGGTATAAACAGTCATTCCAATACCATTCCAACACCAATACCAAGTCTCTCTTTTATTGCTCTCTTTCAAAATGAAGAAAAATTGTACTGTAAAAATGCATTCAATAATCTAATCTACATAATTAAATATAATTATTTTATTATATTTAATCTGGTCATTATACAGTTTAATTAATAAAACCATGGCAAATTTCTTAATTCTAAGGTAAAAGGCATCAACAGTGGCATGGATTTGTTTTGATTTTTTAAATAAATTTTTTAATTCAGATTCTTGGTCTTGGCTTCAATTGAATGCACAGTTTCTGGATCCAGGTATTAGTTGGTCCATGCATTACTAAAAAAGTGAATTGTCAGTGATTTATAGGACTAATCTAATTACCTAATCATATCTGGTGATGCACACCACGGTGACAGCATGACGCTCAGTGACACACTATATACAGACTATATACAGAAACACACGGAAAAGTATTTGTGGTCAAATCTAATTCTATGTATTAACAGATGCCCCAAAATATTCTCTCATATTACTCATACTTAAAAATCTTATCTCATATATATCACATATTTCTGTGCCATGGTGGTATAGATGCTTAGCTTTTAGCAGTTTCCATAGCTCAAATTTTTTTTATTCATGGGAAATTTATCAGGTAGGCTTCCATAGCTGAACTAAATTAGAGTTAAAAACTGTCAAGGAACAAATTGTTTTTTCCTTTCTCTTCATTTGTAATATTATGCCGTCTCTAATGTCTTTTGTTATGTCCACCATCTGTAGCTAAAGCAGCTTGTATGCAGAAGAGGGCAAAATGCGCTTTCCTCTGATTGTGCAGCTAAATGCACTCGGCTGGCTTAACCTCCATTGTCTTGGAGGAAGCACATGCTAGCCTTCACTCTTTCCAGTTGGTAGCTCTTATTAGGGGAAATCTGGTGGTGGGAACTGAAATGGGACCAAATTGGGAAGAAAAATGACATACTCCATACAAAACAATATACACAGTTCATAAAACACACTTATGTACCAGAACATAAGAAAGCTTATTTGCTTTCCTGGACTGTGTATGTATGCCATGAGAACAGTACATATTTTGAGTTATGCATAATAAAAATATTTAGTCTTTGTGGTTTAAAATCAATAGTACATGTGTAATGTTGTAAACAATTAACTTCTTTTCCCCCCACCCAATATTCTTTCCTTCATTCTGTCATCTGTCTTTTGACCAAAAACATATGTTGTTGTGTTGGCAGCATATGGCACTGCAGGGTGGCATGTCTGGGTAAAACATAGATTGGGGCTACTCATTTCCTCAACTTCCTCAACAGCAAAGGTAGAAATGCAGCTGGCTCCAATAAGTTTTTCAACTATAAAATGCTCTATATTAATTACACCAAACTGGTTGCATGTGCCCCAAACACAGAACTCTGGCAAAATGTTAAAGCTCATTAAGCCTGATACATGACACACATGTTCATGACCACTGCAGTTCTTCCACCACATGGAGGAAGTGCATATAACAGTGTGCTTACGTTTAGCTGCTATATTGCCATTGGCTATGTGATAATTATTCTCAGAAGATTTCACAGAAGATTATGACATTTTATGACCAAGGAACATGAGAAAGGGGCTTACTTTCTGTTTCTGTCTTCATTCTGATGACAAGAGCTGCAACCTGTAACACTATAAGTACTGCAATTTTATTTTGTGCTTTAAAAGGTTACTAACAAAGGTTAATACAAGCAACCTGCATTGACAATGAAGCTCATTAGGGGTTTAAAATGGAGCAAATGTGGTTACTTGTAAATTGGAACAATTTGAGCAGTTACCGGCTATAAAGTAAAGGTAGAAGAACACAAATACACACAGAGAGAGAGAGAGACAGAGAGAGAGAGAAGAGCCAGCCCTCTTGAGTGTTTGGAAAATCTGGAGCTCTTTTTCTTAATGTCACATTTTTATGGAGGCCATTAATCCATCTATTTACAGTGGCTGGCTGATCTAAACACCCAGAAAGAATTACGATTTTGAATCTGGATCAATTCAAGGTGGTGTAAGGGGCACTGCAATACACAAAAGCAAAGCACTCCACTTTAGATGTTTGGAGGTCAAACATCATCTAAATTTTAATGATCCATACTGACATTTTAATTGATTCAGTGTAAAAAAATCAGCATTATAACTGTCGTCTGACTCTTTGGGGCCCTTACAGCATGAAGGCTTATAAAAAAATAAAAAAGTACTTGGCAGTTATTTTTCCTGTAACATTTTTCTGGTTTTATTGAAATGTGTCAGGTGTGATGTGGTACTTGTGTTCCTCATCTTCTTATATAGTTTGGTGTGTTTCTTATATGTGTTACAGTGCAGTTGATTTACATTTATTTAAGTATATTGAAGCAGAACTGATAGAAAACTAACTACTCATACAAGTTGCTCTGATGCATTCAGTGAAGCCTGACTCATATGCTGAACTTTAAATGCTGCCAAAACTGCTGGACAAAAAAAACACAAAACACCAGTAAATTTAGCTAGATAATGGATGTGACCAAGATATGGCCCAACAAGCTAGCCAACTAGTGATGAGACAAGGATTGATATCTGGAATATATTGACTTCCTTTTCATTAACTCTACACATTTAGTTTCTTCCATGTTGAAACAGCAACGGTGTCCTTGCTCTTCTGCATGACTGAATTAATTTGACGAGGCAAAGCAGTGTACATTCATGTCACATATGACAGGCTGGTTTATGTCACACCGACTGTCAAATCTCTAACACGAGCTAAACTAAATGACGATATTCATAAGGACTCATCAGTAAGGAGAATTAAATGAACTTGTCTGCTATTTTATGAGTAGATCCAGTTTTCTGACCTTGAACTCTCTCAGTAAACTTTCCCATTCACCCCATCAAAGATTGTTATAAGTGAGGCACTGTAGACTCTTAGGAATAATGACTGGATATGTAGTGCTGGAGACAGGCTTTATGATAAATGTAAACTCAACTGTGAATGCTCTCACTGTTATGTTATGTTGTTGAAAGGAAGTAGGAGTGGGCGATTTGACATTTCATTCTCCGGGGCTCAAAGTGCTATTCTGCTCAGCTGTGGCTTAGATCAAGTTAACAGATTTTTTGGCTGTGATACCCTTTCTTTGGATAAAGATATCGACCTACGTCTTCATGAGACACTAAAGCATTTGAATGGGAACAGGTCAAGGACTTAAACCACGTCCTGCACACGTAGCATCTGTGCTTGATATGTAGCATATAGTTTTGGGTACAGTAACAGAGTGCAAAAAACACTTCAAAAATGATGACTCTTATAGACCGTTACGAAGGGGGGTTTAATACATCATACATTCTGCACCTATTAGGTCTGTTTTTTTTTTGCAGCACGTAGTATCTTAGTTCTGACGTGAAAGCTGACTCAAAATGGTCAATGTGGATACACTTCACTGGTATTCCTTCTGAAATCTTGTGAAATTGCTGAAACCGATTGAGCAAACAAACCACACACATCTGTACTTGAACTACTCATAGCATTTAGCAGGGTTATTAATTTACTAATAAAACATTCCGTCTTGCATGTGTGGGAAAAAAACAAGCTTGCTTAATGGATATTGTGATGATGTCACCAAACAAAACCACATCATAGCTCATTAACAAACGCTAGCATACTGTTTCCATTTAGTTACTGAGGTAAAGGATGCAGCAAGACAGAAGTATTTATTGCCCTGGTGTTGATATATGAGATAAGGGCATGGGATAGGATTGTCAGACAGTAATAAATTCTGTTCATACGTAAAGGAGGACAGCAAGAGAAAGAATCTGTTTATGTTGGCAGCATAATACTGATAGACACACAGATAATGTCACTGACTAGAACATCCTGACTCCTGTTAACCAATTGTAAAAAATCCCACTGAACAGTAATGCATTCCCATGTGTGAGGTTTCATCTTTTTTAAAAAAAGCATCAAATGAATAATTAAGAAAAAGTTCAAGCTTTAGACTATGGGATGAAAATAAACAAACACAATATTACCAGAAGGAATGTGAGTTTTATTTTAAATCTGTTTAACACTGATTTTTAAGCCTTTAAAAACTAAATAAATAAATAAAATAAAGGGATACTGTGTTAAAATAAAAAGTAAATAAAATAAAATAAAATAAAATAAATTTTATAAAATAAAAATGTGTTCTATGAATGAAAATTTGTGTATAATAAATTTAAATGTCTAAATTTATATTAAAATTTATGAAGATTAAAGTTAGGATGCCACTGAGGTAGGGATGACTAAAATGAAACCTCATTACTTCAATTATATAAAAACAAAACAAACAAAAAAACAACCACAATTAGAAGCTTTATTTGAATTTATACAATTCTATTTTTTTCTTTTAACTTTTTTATTTAACAAAATATAGAGTTTAGCATGTTCTCTTGGTGTCCACTCAGGGGTTTGTTCGAGTTCTCTGGTTTCCTCACACACAAAAACATGTAAGTAGGGGGATCCGGGAAGTGTGTGCATGGTGATGGACTGGCATCCCATTCAGGAATCATGCCCACTGTTCCCTGAGACAGTGTGTGACACCCACAGATCCACTGTGACACCAACCAGGATAGGATAAACCAGAAATTCAAGATTAATGAATGGATAAAGAAATGAATAAAAATGACCAAATTCAGACCAAAAAAAGAAAGGATTGGAAATGATTGGTTTCAATGAAAATAAACTGAGAGTAAAACATTTCTTTATCTTTTTGTTTGTTTATTTGTTTAATATAATTGTGAAAGAATACAGGTATTAAATTAGTTCAGGTGAATTATTCAGGTAAGGTAAAATATAATAACAAAGTACAATTACTCTACATATACACCACCAAGCTGTTGGCCTATGAAAGCTTTGAACTTTAGTTATACCATATGGCTTATTAATTACGTTATGTCCCATGACGAATGAAGTTCGACCTTAATCACTGGGGAATGGAAGTGCAGCTATGGATATAATGATTTTACTCTACAAAGTCAATTATATGAAAATGAGTAACGTCCCTTTGTTTATCAGGTTTGACTGAGAGGTGCAGCTGTGAACTGTGTAACCCCTAACACAGAGACCCACTGCTGCGAGCAAGTGATGGTAAGGGGCTGTGGAAGGAGGAGAATAGCGAGAGTGAGTGAGTAAGTGAGTGAGAGTAACAGGAGGAGGAGGTTTAATGAGAAGAGAATGTTCTCTGCTTGGGCTATTGTAGTGGGTGCCTGGTGCATTTTTGTGGCTTCCACCGAAGAAGAGAGAACCAGAAAGATTAGGTGATGGAGGGAGGTTGAATGATTGTGTGTCAAGAGAGGGGACGTTAAGGTAGACTGCTACTTCAAGAGCTCTGGCACTCTGTCCAAAAGCCCTTGAGTCCAGAAATCATCTCCAAAGGCATTTCTTACAAGAACAGCTTCGACAAAAAAGGGGGGGCTGAAACCAATTCCGAGAGTAAATAAACACAGAGAGTGTTTGCAGCATGTTTCCTGTATGGAGCCATCTACAGCACGGACTGGATCAGAAATAGGAAACAATCTGTCCTGTTAATGCAAGAATAGAGTTTTTTTTCCCTGTGTCATAAAAAGAGCTTTCCCTGGAGCATCGTAACAGCCACGGAAGACAGAAAAGAAAGAAGACACCGAAAAAAGGAAAAGGCACTAGCTGAACCTAAAGGAGGGAAAGAAATAATCCTACCACAACTTCAGCAGACCTACAACAGACTCAGGAGCTTGCTTTGTAGCCTGTTTGCAGGACTGTGCTCTGTACTTTTTTTGTGTCCAGGGATGGGCTGGCTGCTGAGTCTGGTCTATCTGGCTGTGGTGGTGTCTGTAGCAGTTGGCACAGAGAGGAGGAAGCACCAGGTGCAGCATGGCCCCTGTAGCTACACATTCATCCTGCCAGAGGTGGAGCAGTGTACATCACCTGGAAACTTCCGGGTGAGCAAGTCCCTGCAGAGAGACTCACCCTCACCCCCTGATGCAGCCCAGACTGAGAAAAAGCTCGAAAGCCTGGAAAGTGCCACTGAGAACAACACACAGTGGCTGCAGAAGGTGAGAAGCAACTCTCTTAAAATGTATTCATTTTCCAGCTCACATCAAATTTCTAAGATGGTTTGATAATAGTTGCCCATATATTGTTAAAGTTTCTAGAAGTTTTTCTAAACCTTAGCAAGCTGATGTTGTATCTGAAAGGGTCCACGAGGAAGCTTTGATTCTCAAATTCATTTTTGGCTTGAAAGCAAAGGCAAGGATTTAAGCCAAATGCATTTCTCAGTTCCTAACTTCAGAGCAACCCCCTTGCATCCATCGTTCTGTCTCTCATTCCAAAGTAAACACGACTAATGATGATGTGTACCAGGGAGATTAGTCTGGGTAAGCTGTAAGGGCAATATACAAAAAGTCAAATCCTGTCTCAAGCCAAATGCCTTTTGAGCCTAACCATGCATTTGAATTTGTTTATGTCTCTGGTTTTAATACGGTTTTAAAAAAGACATTTTCATATAAAAACACTCTTGTCACCTTCTTTAATTTCCAACTACATGGGAACTACATGAGAAACTTCAGTTCTGTGCCTATTTTGGAGGATTTGTACTTTTACCAAACTATTATTGAAATTAAAATCTTGTATGCTTACTCAAGTAAATGTTCAAGAGAAAAAGCCATACTTCTTACAGTTTCATTTTGATCAAATCTCAGATCCACAGGATTTAAAAAATAAAACATCAGACTTGCCATCAAAGTTAGAGAGTATGTTGAATTGAAGTTAAAGTTGACTCAACATAATCTGTATAATTACTTGAACTGACTAGTTTTGTAGATTAGCTGGTTGAATTAGCTAGTAAGTTAACGGACAATATCGTTCAATTCCAATTATTAAACCTTAGCTAAGCAGCAAATTCTCCATTTGTCCGAGTTTGCTTAGTGATCTAAATATTCAGGATCAGATATAATGAAATTGAGGTTGGATCTTTTAATCTGTGAAAAATATTTGCTTTTTTTTTAATGCTTGAGTGTGTACAGGAGTAAGGAATGGTGCATGACAGGTGCATGAAAATATCCTAAGTTGCCCTAACATGGGGCAGTGTGATATGGGGTGGATGAGGATATGGGATTACCCTGGGGTAGTCTGATATGGGGCGACATGCAGGAGTGCCATTAATGACTTGAAGCAGTCTGAAGTCGTCCTATTCCACAGCTTTTTGCAAACAGTTCATTCATTAATGAGCAATATAGCACACGTTTTAGGGATTTACACCTGAGATTTAGTGTTTAGTGTCTGAGGAACAAGTTTTTAATTATCACTGTAACCATGACGAACATCATTTTCTCACCAGCATCTCTTTGTCTTTCTCTCTCTCTATCTTTCTCTGTCTCTCCCCAAATGCATCTTGTCATTTCACTTAGAGCCCAGAAAGCATAAACTCCTCTATCCTTAGTACTTTCCTTTAATGTGAAACTAATGGGAAAAGCACAGTGACGTTATCAAAGTGCTAACAGCTGAGGTTCCTTCAATACATTCTAAATAAATGTCCCTGACATGATAACAATGATACATTTCTTTATTTTATTAATCTGTTTATTTTTAGTCATAGATTATGTGTCTTGTCCACCAGACAAGTCCCTGTGCATGAGCTGTAACCATAGAAACAATAACTTATTAAAATGAATTTATGAGTTATGTTTCAGCTGCAACTACCTTCTGAGCCAAGTGCTTGCACCAAATAACCTTATGATCTATCAGAGTTTTGAATTCAACCACGCTGTGATAGAAATGCTGTGTAACTTTTTTCACACAGTGCCCTTTTATTAAGTACGTTATCTCTGTACTTTCATAACATATGTACACACTGTAGTATGTAAGGGTGGCCCTTTGTCTTTGAAGCATCTCAGCTGGGAATTGGCCTGCTGTTTGTATGACACTTGGAGTGTGCCGTGGTGGAAACTTCGGCTCTTTTGTGTGGTTTTGCTATAAACACACGAGGAGGGCAAGAGGGTTAGTGCTGTGTACACACAAGCAAGAACACTTGAATGCTTGAGCATGACAAGGGGGTCAAACTATGCACACATCCACCATGTCTGAGTATGCATAGTTCTACTTTTCCATTTTCTGAAAAGACTTTTAATTGGCACTGTAAAGACAAAGTTGAAAGGGAATGCAGAGCAATATCGGAACTTGCACGCCCTCAAAACAAGCTTTTATTACTATAAACCATTGTTAGCTTTTTCTGCTTGCTGCATAAAAAGCTCTGAACTCAAGCAGTGTTGACGAATGAGGGTTTTTATTTATGTACAATCATGCTTTTTGCTTTGCTGAGGCATTATTCTTACTGAGGTTTTAGCTAAAGGTCAGACTTCAAATTACCTATCCATTTCACATCCATTATTATCTCACTTGATTATGCAGCCCTCTGGGGCACACTGAAAACTCGACACATTCTGACAAGTCATACATTTTTGTTACTGAGTCCCAAAGGAGTAATAGAAGTAACTGAGGTTTATTTCTTTCTTTCTTTCTTTGGTTAAATCTTGTTTGATCTTTTCATCCTCTGGGCCATGTGTGGTGATAAGTCTATAGTAAAAGTATATATAGGTTAAGCTACACAGCAGCACAAAGAAAGTTTAACAGTTAAAGCAAAAGGAAGTTAAATTAGCTCCTAATTACCTAACATGATCAGGAATATAGCAGAGACAAGTTAAGAAAAGAACATTTCGGGATTTTGGGCTAAATCCCGATTGTTTTTTTTTTTTTTTTTTTTAAACTTTTTTCCGCAATATCCAACATATTTTCTTTAGGGGACTAAAATAAACGCTTAAACTAGTAATATTAAGAAGATACACTTCACAGATCCAAATCCAATATTAATTTAACTAAGGCACATTTTCTTCTAAGGAATAGCTTCCAAATGTGACCTTATATGATCTATAAGATCCATGCTCTTCTGAAAACACATTGCATTTGATAATGCATTTTTTTTTCCCGCTGACACATCAAGAATCAATGATAGAAAAAACCCCCCAGAATTTTCATGGTAGTATGTCATGCTGATAGAGGAACAGCCTGCTACTTTACTAAATGTGTATTCACTATAAGGATGTTTTGAATGAGTTTCCTATAAATAATAAAAGGTGGTCAGTAATCATGATGTGACACTTCTGTCATTTCTGATGTCCTAGGCTGCTATTTAATTCAGTTTAATTTAATTTAAAGCTTTCTATGCCAGTCTTTATCTCTGTCAGTTTCATTCTGCCAAGATGCCACCTATAGTATCATCCTTAGAAAATGAGTCAGAAAGCCTAGTTGAAAAAATTGTGAAATGATGGGATGCAATTTTGATGACATCCAATAATTCCTGTTCTTGTTAAACATTCCATTATAGATTTGGTCTCCCTTTCTTTAAAAAATAAATAAATAAATAATTACCTTCACTAGATTTTGGAGTGTGGCTGTAGGGATATGTAATCATTCAGCCATGAGAGCATTAGTGAGATCAGACCCTGATATTGGGTGAAAAGGCCTGGGGTTCACTCGGCATTCATCCTAACAGTATTCAGTGGAGTTAGGTGTTCTTCCACATCAAGTTTTCATGAAGTTTGCTTTGTGCATAGAACTTACTGCCATGCTGAACCAGGTTTACACTTTGTAACAACACTTTAGGGAAGAAGCACAGATGTGTGTGTTCAGGTGTCCACATACCTTTGGCCATGTTGCATAGTGTATATGTCCCATTTGGTAAAGTAGTTTACTTATTTTTGCTACTAAAACTCTGGAAAAACTGTTTCACTGGTAAAATATTAAAGTAAGGCACCAGGATGTGGTTAACATTACATGGTACAGTGGAAATTTGTCTGCCATATGTTATTGCTCTGAAAAGCTAGAAGGCTGAATATCGGTCTACATATATGTTTACAGCTTACATCCCTACTGTCTAATAAAATAAAAAAAAAGTAAAAAGTATATAATAAACAAAATGAAAAGTTGTGTTTGTATCCAGAACTTCATTCAGTGCTTCAGTGATCATTTATGCATATCTGTTTGGATAGATAAGGGAGACAGTACAGATGGCTAAGGATATGCATGATATTATCCGTTTGTCTGTACAAGGAAGCCAATTTGGATGTTTAATTCTCTTCACTCTCTTTACTTAAATCATTCTTCAGAAGATTATATAATGCTGTTCCTAATCAAAAAGGAGGATCACAAACAAGCTTACACACACAAACACACACACATTTGAAATGAGTGCCATGTTTAGTAGAACGTTTGAAAATCTTTTTATATCAGTGCACATGTTGTATTTCACCACTACATGTTGAAAAGTCTTTTTCTTTATCTATTGTAATTGGATAGTTCAGTCCTGCAGAAAGACAGATGCATATTTGGACTAAGATGGTTGTCTAACTTAACTGATGTGTCCACTGTCATGCTCACAGCTGGAGAGTTACATCCAGGAGAAAATGCGTTCAGAGATCGTGGTGGAGATGCAGAGGAATGCCATTAACACCCAGACAGCCACCATGCTGGAGATAGGAACCAATCTCCTCAGCCAGTCAGCAGAACACACACGGAAACTTACAAATGTGGAGACTCAGGTGACTCAATGACAAAATCGAATAAATTATATTAATCGAATAAATTATACCATTTATGTATTATATGTCAATTTCTATGTGTACTTCATTGATATTTGCTGTGAAAATGGTCAAGCATACTGATGAATGGTGCATATATTTAACAGCTACAGAAGGACTCTCCAGTGTCAGTGCTTAATAATAATTTATAATAATAATAATAATAATAATAATCAAGTTTTCTGCAACAGGAGAGTCTTTAAGACCGAGGACTCTTGGTTACATTACAAGCTGTGATTTGTTTTTATTAATTTCAAGGGAGATAAAAACACCCAAATAAACTAGTTATTGGTTATAATAGAAATATGATGTGTACATAATAAACAAATAAATAAACAAAATAAAATTAAATACTGTACTCATTGACAAATTATGTGGTATAAAAGGAATAAAACAGTTTGGGTCACACTGTGGGACATAATCAGTTTGTAAACTGTAACTCTGCTCAGGCCATATAAAACCACTCTGTCACTGATTCATTACTTTTCTCTAACAGCACACTTATGTGATTCAGTCCTTACTTTTACAATAGTCAGTTCCAGTCCACTAATTTGACTGGACAATCATGGTTCTGCTGATAGTATCATGGCTGGACTCATACTTTTCAATGTATTGTCTGTGTTTGCTACAGTGAATTCTAATTCTAGTTATAGTTGTTTTATTTTTGCAGCTAGTATTCAATCAATTCATTGTATGGCCGAATCACACCTATGGCGATATTCAGTACGAGAGCACTCTTGTTCATGTGATATTATCTTAATTAGCAAAATTTTGTCATTTATCATTCATCACTCTATATGATACCGACAGTTTTAATAATTTACCATCTATTGCAACAAGCCTGAATGCAAAATCCAAATTTGGTTTTATGACAAAAACACTGTAAAAACACCCTAACAAAGCAAATCCACTTCTTGTCCTACATTTCACATTGTGTATTATTCTTTGTTTTTTTTTAGCTTCCCTCCCTTTGTCAGCCATCCATTCAACATAGTTAGTGCAACCTGAAAAAATATTTAACTGATTTGTCATGACATATGTTTATTTTATTAGTGTAGCTGTAAAAATAGAACAAGATGGAGTTATACACATGGTGAAATAATCACTTAGGTAAAACATAAAAAGACAATGTTACGGAAAACAGAAGTCATAAATTAAAGCTCTTCAAACCTTAAACATTCAATATACTGAATGGAAACAAACCAAAAACACAAGCATGTGTAAACTGGAAAACATTCATTATATCATTTAAAAATTCACTACCTATTTGTAAAGTCTAATTTATAGGAAGTGTATGAACTGCAAAAACGTTATTTTGCAAAAGGTTTCTTTTTAAACTGCTCTGAAAAATATTTGCATGTATTTCTATAGTAAAAATGCAACTAAGTTTTATTGCTTATTAACCACAATCTGGGCATTTTTGCAGGTGCTGAACCAAACAAGTCGACTAGAGATCCAGTTGTTGGAGTACTCTCTCTCTACCAAGAGACTGGAGAAGCAACTCCTGCAGCAGACCCAAGAGGTGTCTCGTCTAAATGACAAAAACAGGTAAGATATTCAGGGGCCTGAGGGAGCTCCACACTGTGCTGATGAGGAAGATGATCTTTTCCAGTGCAGAGGGTACATTACCATGTTAGACCTGTACCTTAGTGGGTGGTAAAGTGTCAGGCATGAACTACGAGGAAAGAGTGTCAGTGTCTTCATGCTGTTCAGGTCACGGCCAGAGGAAACCCACTTTGAGGGGGTCAACTGATGGAGGACATGCCTTAGTGGTGTAAGAGAGATGTTTGTTTTGGTTTCTCTTTCCAGTTGTTTAGCATTCCAGCTTCTGAACAAAATTGGTCTAGGCAAACACAGCTCACCACCCACCCACACACCACCTGTTGCACATCTGCACTTTTTTTCCTTAGATCTGGAGGTCAGCATGGCAGTATCATTACATGGTAGACAAAGTTATCTTATGTAAATTTGTATGTTACATAACTTACAAAACTAAGCTCACTGGGCAACATAAAAAGTAAGTATTCCATGTAATGTAAAGTGTTGTTCTGTGTCTCTAAACATGAGTCCTTCTGGAAATACAAGCAGAGTGAGTAGTGAGGGGGGGATTTAGGGAATTACGTCTTCTGAAATGCCAAAAGTGACTTGTTCAATCCATATGGTTGGATTGTTTCAATGTGTAACTGCCATAAAGTCATAAAGAGTCATAAAGAACAGGCCTGCAGGATTTATTACCTTAATTTGGAGCACATTGAGATGCAAACTCACACACTGTCTGTGTTGCCTTTGGGTTTGATGTAGAAAGCCAGTCACCAGCACCATCTGTGAAAGCTCGGACTCACCAGGTGTTTCAGGGATGTTTAGACACACCAGTTACTGAAAAGAGTAGCCCTTTTTACTAGAATATTTATTTTATGGAGTTAGAGGGAGGGTTGATTGAAATGTGTACAAATGAATAATCAAAGTTAATTTGCATGATCCTTATGACCCTGGTTTTAACCTAACAATTATTACTCTATTAAAGCAAAAACACCTACTTGGCCAGGTTTCTTTAGTTTATGATACAGAATATCATACTGGGGGTCTAAGGGTTTGCACCTCCTTGAAATATTTTACTGTGGTTGGGTAATACAATGCAGATGTTTATATATAAAATAACACTGTTTTACATAGTATTTGTACTGTTCAAAACTGTTCAATGTCATCATTATGATTAATTCATATTTACTTTCTTTGTAAACAAATGTATCCATTAGTCTAATCACATTTTATTGGCTACAAGCTGCTTTGGGGAGAAACTCATTTTCTGGTTGAAAGCTGCTAGTCAGCTTCACTCTGTGCATAGGGATAGCAAGATGAGAGCAAATAACATTTAATGCCTTATGAAAAAAAAAGGAAAGGTAAATCTTGTTTTCTAATGTAAGGTATCCATTTTCTCAGTTACTGTCGTTCTGGTGTAATCATTTGCAGTGGAAATGTCATAGGGTTTTATTTTTGATGCCTGTGAATGATATCAATAGTGTAGGATTGGTTGACAGTAGATTGTGCCTTAAATAACTAAATAACTGAATCCCATCCCTGATTCTACTCCTGTCTGGCATCCACCCAAGGACCCTGACTGAATATTCCAGCAATTAATACATCCATTAACTGTTTGTTTGTGCCAGCACCAACATAACTTGGTGTTTGGTTGGTAGGATTTGCCAACATGTATCCTAAATACACCCATCTAGTTTATCTACTTAAGATAAGACTTTATCAAAGTCATATTTTTATAGTAGACATTATAACGAGTTCATCAATATGATGAACATCTTAAATAGTATGACAAGATCGGTAGTTTTGCAAAACCCAGATAGCACCACAGGACAAAATCAAATAGTGAATGCCTTTCTCCACAACAGCTACCTGGAACAGCGCTTCACAGCCTTGGAGGCCAGACACAGCCAGGAGCTGCAGGCTATCCAGCAGGACAAGCAACAGCTGCAGGAGCTTCTGGAGCGGCAGAGTCGCATGGTCACTGTGCTTGAGAGACAGCTGGCCACCTCCACACGCAACAGCACGCTGCTCCAGCACCAGCAAGCTACTCTCTCAGAGACACTGCAGCAGCTACTGGCCATGATCTCCCAGTGCAACGGTTAGTGCCAAACTCTAATCAGCATGCATGCGGCTGTCTGGAAAGCATCAGTGTGTATTTCTGGGAAACGCAACATTGGGCCAGAAAGCCTTGTTTCAGGATGAGACAATGATGCTTTTACTTCACAACAGATTATGGGAAATTGTAACATTGCTTAACATGCTATTTTAGCACAGGACTGAAAAAAAACCCCTCACATGTACATTCTTAATACTTAATGCACACCTTCTGCCCTGCCAGATATTACTAGCCTGTCTAAGGTGAAGACAGTGATTTTCAGAGATTGTGCTGATGTATACAAGTGTGGAATTACAGAGAATGGAATATACAACATTCATCTCGCCAACAGTACGCAGACAGTTAAGGTAATTATTGAACAGTTATTTTTAACACAAGGATATAGTTTTAGAATTGAAATAAAACTCACAGTTCATACTGTGTTTCTAAGATTCTGATGTAATCACTGCAGATATACTGTATGAAATGTTATAGATGGAGTACAATAATGCTTGTTAACTTTATGTAACCACATATGCAAATCAACTCCAGCTTTGGATCATATTTGATCCTGGGAGCTGTACCAAGGGAAGTTCTAACAGATTATTTTTTAATCTGTGGTTGTTCAGTGAGATTTCCTCTTCTCTGTGACTCTACCTACAGCTTTTCATTTATTTTATGCCTTAAACCGTAACAAATTACAGTTGTTTTTTTTGTTCTGATATATACTATGACAAAAATAGGTACCAATAATTATTTAAAAGGTGAATTTAGACAAATATTATTACAATTGTGTACTTACACAAGCAAACAAAAACTGGTAACTTTACAATATCAATTAATGACTAAATACTTACATACTAACTTTACTAACTAAACTAGCAGTATTCTTGTGATACTAAAGCCATAGTATGTATTAAATGATGACTATAATAACTATAGTATGTATTAAATGATGACTAATGACTATAATAAACTGCTATGTTGTTTATATAATGATTTAGTAGGTAACAAAAAACTGTAATGACCATTTGCATACATCGTTGCCATGCACAGTTTTTACTTTGTCATTACAGAAGCATTAATTATGGATATGATAATATTACCTATTATTCTTATTAACTGTGTTAATATAATCTGAAGTCTTGGTATTTCAAAGTTGGAATCAAAATGCTTTGGATAAGACTGCTTAAAAATCTGGGCTATAGTGTGAATAATATATAATGTAGGGTATCTATAACATAGGAAGGAGTCCACTTCTTTTTTCTTTCTCTTGGTCTATCTTCACTATCAGTGTTTTTTCAAATTGCATATTTGGACGCTGTGATTTAGAGACAAATAACATGGGAAAATGTTATTGTTATTCATAGGCCTTTCTTGTATGCACTCTCTCTCGTGTTCCACTTCACACAGAAGCCAGGTGTTTGGCCTAGGTTTTGTAGTCTCTTGCCAAATTTGGAACTAAAACAGCTTTGTAATGCAAGTTAATAGATGGAGATTCACCACCCTATTAAGTGATGCAATCTTCCCTGTAACAGAATGGGTGGATACCTTTGTTAAACAGTGCAATATTACATTTCTGTTCTTTATATTTTATTCGTCATGCTAAAACATACTCTTAAATACATTTTGTGAAGCAAATAGAAATGCTGAAATCATTGAGCAAAAGTGTTATAAATAAGATGCAGAAGAGTTAAACAATACCTTAGATAGAATTAAGTCGTCCCGTGATCCCAACAGTAGTTGAATAAGGATACTTAATACTTATTAAATATATTAAAACATGGTTAGCGTTTTAGCATTTCAAAATCCACGCTCAGAGACCAGGGTCATTGTTTGTATAAACTGACCAAGCCCAAGAATGATAATGTGATGAGTTCCAGTTTTATGGGAGAAAAAAGCCCTTTACCCCAAGCCTAACAACTATTGCTATGTCCTGTTTAGGCTTATTCAATTTGTGGTGGAAAATCTTAAATAAGATCCAGATACAGTGTTTCCCCATGGATAAAAATAACCTAAGGTTTCAGAAACGTACAGTTCACAGTTTTACAATGCAGACATTTATTTTTATTTCTTATCAACTTACAGGGAGGACTCTGCCCCATTTTTCAGGACCTCACTTATATCCTTCACTTCTGGCCTCCCTACCCTACCTCAGCAATTAGTCATAGCTCTACACCAATTACTACAACCACCATTCTGTCTCTCCTTCCTCCCTGGCTTCCAGTATCCTAACAACCCTACCACAACCTAACTCCTTTTTGCTCTGTACCACTTGAATCAGCCACCAATACTTTCCTATATTCACTATCTTTCTCCAGCAATCACCTCTATCTACAAGACTGAAAAAGTCTTCTTACCCGACTGCTTAGAGAAAGTGACAGAAAGTGGAGGAAATTAAAGCCTGATGCTGAGCTCTTCTCATTACGCTTTATTATGTTGGAGTTTTTGCTAATGTGAATGCTGCTAATACTTATTTCAACAAGGAAAGTTGGATGCATCATCAATTACATTCCACCTGTGTTCTGGATCATAAGAGACCATCTTGCAAAACATTATTATTTCATCACTTCCACTCTGAACAACTGCAGAACTTTTGATTACATAATAACTGCTTTCAAGACATTATACAAATCTTGAAAAAAAGCCCACACCTCAAACATCAGCAGCTTCTGACTGGTATCACCTTCTAAAGTTCTTGAATGTTATACCCTTCATACCCTTAACAAATGTGTAGGTCCACAGAAACAGTGTCTGAGAAGTGTGTCTGAGAAGCTTAATGCCACTACTAGCATTAAGTTTAGTCTGGCATCAGCCATACAATAAACTGCTATTATTCTCCTTGATGACTGAGCAATGTTCAGCACAGGAAGTCCATTTGTCCATGAAACTAGCAAAGCATGGTGACGGTTTGTTCCTCACCTGAAGGGACAGTCACCACAGGTGACCTTCTTCTATTGTTCCTATATGTCTGATCTCTTAGTGGGGGATGACAGTTAACTCATCTTTTCTTTTCTGCGTTAAGACAGTTATGACAATAATGTTTCTTCATGGATCTTGCCATGTCTGGTGGCTCTCTCATCATGGAAAACAGCTCAGCTGAATGTAAATTCCAGGAAGACTCTGCTGCTGTGTAGCAGAGATGCATCACAAGTTGAAGATCTTGTGATCTTCCTAAAGAGAGTTCTTGGATCAAAACCTCCAACTCTAGTTCTGTCCTTGTCTTGAATTGGTCATGCAGGTTGATCTTTTACAACTTTAGGTGGATCTGTCCATTTCTCTCCACATTTGCCAGTCAGGTGCCTGTTCAGTTCCCTGTGACCAAAAAGTTGGACTACTGTTACTCTCTCTTGGCAGCTCTTGCCCTGTGTGCTATCAAACCCCTGCAAGTGATTTAGAATGCATCTGCATGACTTGTTTTTAATCTTTCACAGTTCTTGCACATTACCACATTGCTATGTTCCTTCCACTGGCTTTCAATAGCTGCCAAGTTTGAATTTAAAACACTGATGGTCTAGAAAGCCAAAAATTGCCCACACCTACCTGAAGGCACATATCAAATGCTGAGCTGCACCACATTTCGTTCAAACTTCCAACAGGGCTCGACTTGACCCACCATCTCTTAAGGCACTAGGAAGTCATGCATAAAAACCTGCACTGCAAATAGATGGTGGAATGAACTTCCCATAACTGTCACTAGCAGTCTTCAACCAATGATGAAACCTAACTCTTAACTAAATTTGCACTAATAACTATTAATGAGCTATTTGTACTAGCATGAGGACATACACTGAATTTTAAATTTCATTTTAAAAGCACTTGTGTAAGTTAGTCTGGATAACACATACATGTAAGAGAGGAGAGGGAGAAAAATAATTTAATTCCATAATTAGATTGGATTGGTTTGACAGTCCAGAGAAACAGCAGCTTTTTGTTTCAAACTCATATTTCGACATGGGATTAATGTCTTTACTTTCATGAAAGAAAAAAAAAACTGGAATGGAGAATCTGATAGGTGTTTTTTTCCAAGACATAGTTCATTTAGGTTCACTTTTGTATAAGAATATCTAATTTTTTTGACAGATCAAAATTCATGAGAAGAAAATTGGTTCCATGAAATTCTGTTATAAGAAAACCTGTATGGGGATTAATAAATGTCAAGAAAAAACATATCTAAACAATACACTTTTGCTCTTTCCCTATTTTTCCATTTTAAATGATTCCTGTTGGTTACTGCCAGCATTGTTTTAAATCCCTCAGGATTTTAGGATGATCTGGGGTTGCAGAAACTATGGTTTATCTCATCAACCTTCTTCTTCTTCTTCTTATTATTAGTAGTAGTAGTGATGGTTGTGGCATTATTATAATGCAATCTGTCTGTCACTATATTTTCATCCCTACATATGTTTTATCAATATGAAACAACCATAGTGGAGTCTCAGAAGGACTAGTGATTGTTAAAACAGTCAGTAATGTAATTCTGAAGGTAAACCACTTTATAGATATAATAATTCAAAAGTATTTTTATGCCCTGAACAATGCTTTTGCATGGTTTGGTGTCACAGGTTTTCTGTGACATGAAGACTAGAGGAGGAGGTTGGACTGTTCTTCAGCATCGTTTTAACGGTTCAGTGGACTTCCATCGGAACTGGAAAGATTATAAAACGGTAAGTGTGTCTTTCTATATGTATAAGAGTAAAGTGTTTTGCCAACTCAAAGATCATTGTTGTGACAAAATATGACAAGGAGCACAGATGAGACCCTATTTTTGTGACTATAAGGCATGTGCATAATAAAAGCAAAGGATTACATGCCTCACTGGTGTCATGACAAATAGTGTATCTCTCATGGATGTATACTGTAGATTAGGGTCTGTCCAGTCCAGGTCTGTCCCCCATGAATATGAACACCTATTAAGTAACTGTCACAATTTTCATAATTTCTACTATATTCAAGAAGACATATTGGTATTCAGAATTCACTGCATGACAAAAATCGCTATGCAGAAAATAAAGCATAATTGAGGTTAAACCAAATGACTTGTATCAGTAATTTAAGGATGTACGCAGGAAATAAAAAAAAGCCTCTGACTTAATGATTCAAATCTGATTTTAAAGCCAGTGACTTTTACGTACAGTATAATAATGCTCAATCCATAAGTTTATTAGACATTGAAATAAAGCCCCAAAAGTAATGCATCTTGCTCGGTTCATATGAGAAATTATCACTGCTAATAGAACACCACAGCAGACTGCAAAGCAGTTTTCCTCCCACATGCTTTTCATTTGTTATCCAAGAAAATGTTTTTACAAGTGAATGATAAATATTTGGCTGTGGAATTAGGGAGGTCTGCTAGATGGCTGATAACATATGACCTGAGGTGTTAAAGTGTGTAATGTTTAAATGACTTTGAACAAATGTTGTTTGATTAACTGGCTTACCCAGACTGTAAGCATGCATTGCTACTTTATAGAGGTACAGTTTGCATAGATATGCAGTGCACCCTTCAGCCCTGCAGATGTATTCCGATATGTCGCAATGTCAGAGGAAACTCACAGTTTATGCAATATGTAGGGATTTGGAGACCCCTCAGGAGAACACTGGTTAGGAAATGATGTCATCCACCTGCTCACCATATCCCGAGACTACACTCTGCAGGTCCAGCTCAAAGATGTAGACGGAAACCAGGCCTACTCTCAGTATGACCATTTCTACATCGATGGAGAGGAAAAGAAATATAGGTACTATAATATTTATCTGGGCTTACAATTTTAAAAGAGAGCTATGATGTACTAAAGCTGGTCAAATTTACATTCCAAACTCATTCTGTTTGTATTGGATTAATGTTTTGTTTTAAAGTTCGGGCTGTACTTGCATGCAAATTTAACATGTTCAACAATTTCATAATTTTTCCTGAGACTACAGGTTACATTCATGACTCCTTATGTTATGTGTAAACTGGGAAAAATGGGCATGGAGTGGGAATACTTTATGGATGAGATACCAGTTCATTACAACACACAGTCATACCTAGGGGCAAATTAGCATCAACAATCCACTTACCTGCATGATTCTGGGAGGTGGGTAGAAATCAGATAACATGGAGGCACAGCCAATGCAGGCACAGGGAGAACATAAGAAGCTCTACACAGACAGTAAATGTAGGATCAGACTTAGGTCTCTGGAGCCGTGAGACTGCATTGCTGCCCAGCAATGCCGTCCTAAACAAACATAGCCTGTACCATCAATCAAGTGTGCATCAGACAAAACGATTAGCAAAGTGCAGAGAAATCTGCCACAGTTTGCTTTTCACTGCTTTCTCTATCAACAGGTACTTTCAGACTACTGATTCAAGGGCAGACCTGGGAAGAACTCAGGCAAATTGCTTTCATGCACTCTGACTGCCAAGTCAAACAAATCTCACCTTTCTGTTACAGATGAATCAGATATTGCCTAGGGAAATTATTATATCATATGAAGAGGAAACATACATTTTAAAAAAAAGAAATGAAATGAAATAAGTTCCTAGTTTGGAGAATGAGGCTTGGAAAGTGGTAAGACTTTATTAAATCTGCTCTTGTTGGAAATCATTGTGTGTAGTTCACACTGCCTACAACCTGGGAGGGAGATATGGGGTCTATTGCCAAATTCCATCATTTGGTTTCCTTTTCGCCTTCTCACATATGTGTAAGTTTTATTTGCATGCTGTGAATGCTGGCATTGTCTGTAATATGTTATGTTCATATGGAAACAGCCAGACATGTGACCTATTGAGTGAGGGTGTCTATGTGCCAAAATGCTTTCCTGTAGACTCATGCTGTGTGGTCCATTTTCTGGCACTTTCCATACTAAATGTGTGCAGTCACACCTTGTGAGTTGTTGCAAACAAAAGAATATGGATAATGGAAGTCATTTCCAACACAGCAGTATTGATTGCATCCTAATTTAATATTATTATACCATTGCTTTCTCAACATCTCAATCTAGATTTAATCCCCCTTTGCAGTTATAACAGCCTCCACTCTTACCATGAGACTTTGATTACTTGGACTCTCTTATTCCAGCATCCATGCTGAAGGTTTCAGTGGTACAGCAGGTCGGACCAGCAGCCTAACCCACTCAGGCACCATGTTTAGCACAAAGGATCAGGATAATGACCGCTGCAGCTGCAAGTGTGCACAGATGGCCTCTGGAGGTAAAGCTCTGCACATGTAACTCCTATTTTCAGTCTCCTTAGTCACAAATAAACTTCTCATTATTTAAATTGCCAAAAACCATTCCATAAATTAACTTAAAATGTTGCATAAACTTCTGAAAGTCAGGGGTCAGGGGTTTTATTAATATTGAGTTTTTGGTCTGCTCTGGTTACACTTTGGTTTTAACAGATTCTAATTCTTGATATTTTGTTATTGCAGGATGGTGGTTTGAAGCCTGTGGTCCATCCAACTTAAATGGCATCTACCACACTGGAATCTCCAGTGTGATGCGCTACAATGGGGTCAAGTGGTACTATTGGAAAGGGCCAAATTCCATAATAACCAGAACCACTATGATGGTGCGTCCTGCGGATTTCTAAAAATAAATGCCATGAAGGCATTTGGCTCTACACACAGCAAAATTCCCAAGTTTAATTAAGATCTATGATTGATGCTCATTTGTATCCAGCTGCACTTACATAACCACAAGGTGTTAATTCAACATTGGGGAATTTGTGACATAGACACTGAATGAGTGCCAGAGGGCTGTTGACACAGCTGAGACTCACTGACATTTTATGCATTTTTGGAATTTGTGGAACGCTATATGATTCAATCTGTCTTGTTTGTTCTGCGCTGGCAAAAAAATGGACCCAGCTGGTTCATCAGTATATTATTTTCCTGTATATAAAAGCACAAGCAGTAAGAATGCAAAGGACTGGAATTTCACATCAGTGTTTGTTGTATACTTGGCTAGTGAACTGAGGTCTTAAATGTGAACCATTCCTCCCCCCACTCCCGCAAACACCCCCTGTCCACAGCACCTCTCTAGTTCCCCTTCTCTGAAATGCTTGTAAAGTTTATGAGTGAATACTCCCATAAAAGCTGCATGAGATACTAAAACAGGTGTATGTTTTACAATCACATTATTTACTATAAAAATATATATTTGTAATAAAAAGACATAAAATTGATCAGAGGCATCAGAGTGATTGCAGGAAGTGAGAAGGCTACTATGCCAACATCTATGAATGCGGTCTGTTCATGGTGTTGTTTTAGCAGCAGGCTGTGCCTAATGCAGCACTATGGTTGATTGACCATCCATGCAGGGTGTTAAGAGGGTCAATGTTATTGCAGTGACCATGCCAATTCCTTGATGAAGCATACAATACAGGCTGCTAACACTGGCCTGTGTTAAATACATCAGTGAGGCAGGCCCTTTTGCACTGCTGACCTGTGTTCACACTGAGCACTTAGCCATGTATCTGCAGTCATGATTAATCACTGCAATCATAATTTAACTCTCTGCTCAATAACCCTATTCATCCAGCAGCACAGGGATTGTGAAAGAGGAGAAATACTTGCACTGACATATAGGATAAGATCTGAGTCAGATTCCCATGACTTCCTCTCACTATATCTGCAGCATCCTTCATGGATATACATTGCAGAGGAGAAATGCACAATTCATAACAATCATTTACCAGTAATTTACTGCTGCCAGTGCAGATAAGCCAAAATGAAGATGTAGTGCAGTGAATAGTATGTGAGCACATTTACATGCACAGCACAGCAAGCTGCAAAAACATCTTTATCATGAGTCCACCAGCTGCCTGTGGTAGATCACTGCTCAGGATAAGAGATCTATCAGATTAGGTTTCGTGGCAAGTTCTAGACAGCTGACTGACCATTAGACTTGTACAGGGCTTTCAAGCAGGAACTGAAATTTTCCGGGGGGCTGTGTGCTTCATGGGCTTTGTTTTTATTGGAGTCACTCCAACCTGGTTGAATGTCTAAATGAGATGCCCTAAACCAATGGGGGATCTGCACTAGTAGAGCTTTGGAGTGCATCCATGTATTTATCATCTCTTTCAGCAAGTTAAAGAAAGAGTTGAGAGGGCTGAGAAAGGGGTATGCAACAAGCACACGTAAATCTCTGTTGGACCTTTGTTCCACATGAAAGGCTCCATGGGTGCAAGGAAGGAAAAGTAAACTCAAGTATGGTCCATAATGAATCCAGGAGACAATGTTCTTGTTGACTCAGCAAAATGAGACCCATCGAAGGCACACAAGAACTGAAGAATACTTGAAAATGCTGTGACCTTCTTTATATTTTCTTTTTTGCTGTTAAAATAAAGCTTCCTGTAGAATACAGCCTAATTATGGGTTGTTAACCCATTTCTACTACAGCAGGGGGCACTCTGGGCACAATATGGATACGGCAATATATTCACACACCAGTTTTTTTCCCCCAGGAGTCAAAAAGAAGCTGCAAACTTGAATTGTAGTGTCATTGGTTATTTTGTTTGTGCATCTTATTTCTCGTCTTAACATGCAATTACAACATGTTATTATTATTATTCTGGGATAGCTTGTTCAGTACATGTCTTAAAACATGCTTAACATATTCTAAGGCTGTGAGGAACACAATATTTGTTGTAAAAATATTTCTTTAATTACTTAATGATGTGTACTAACCAGTGAGATTGAGCTCATTAATGCCTTTGAAATACACAGACAGCATACTGTTGCAAATTCAGAGCTACAGCAATAAAACTAATCATGTGGTGGAGTAACGATGTAAGACATTAGCACATCAAAACATAGGATCCTTCCCACATGGGGTTATGGCTGCTGTCTGATCTCGAGCTAGGAGTGAAAGATCCACTCACTTTATATTTATTGACTGGATTCCTGGAATTTGATGCAACATTCAAGTGGATAGGTTTGCTGAGCACATCACTTTTTTTTTTTATTTTTTTATTAACATCCACATATATCCACTGGGTCTCTCTTTCTTTTTTCCATAATAGCATACTCACACAGAAGACTCACATATTCGAACACCCAATCATCACTTTAGAGAGAAAATCAGAGCCATAATCATAGTGATTCTCATTAATGAATAGGTAGGCATGATCAGGCTGCCATTGCACTGATAAGATCTTGCCATAGTGGATGTGATGATTTCTAGTTACCCATGACAGTGTAAGAATTTATTTCCTTCATTTTATGTTTTTTATTTTCATTTTACATGACAAAACGACACTCCCAGCAGAATCTATTAAAGTATTAAAGAAACAGAGAAGACTCGTATTAATTTTTATTTGTATATAATAATAACAACAATAATAACAACAATTATTATTATTATTAAAAAGTGAATTGTAATTAAAAATTTAATTGTAAAAGGACCCTGAATTTTTTGGCTCTAATTATTTATAATGATCTATTTATAATTTTTTCCCATCATATACAATATATTAAGTAGAAAATGTTTTTGTGTCCTCTGGGATTTGGTGAGTACGTCACGAAAAGATATCGGACACAAAAGTTACTTTTCTTTGACCTTGCATACCTATTTCTATTGCTTAAAGTGAACAGAAATATTACAAATGCTAGGCCTGACAAATTTCAGTTTATTATAGCACTAAATTGATCAAAAGGACACAAAGGTATAGTGGCTGTGAGTTGGAATTGAGTCGCATTGTCAGCAGGGCTGTGGACCCACAGCTATTCAGTGGATCGTAAAGACATACTAATTAAAAAGCACGAAACAACAGGGGCCAGAACAGAAGCTGGGCTTATGATGATTAGCATCAATGCTGGCACACTAAACCAATATAATCACGATTTATTAATGAAGGAATTATAATCACCATTATTCCATTGAGCACAGCAAACAAGCCCACTGAACCCCAGAAGGATTTCATCTAGAATGCTCAGTTAGAACCAACTGCTGCTATGATATTTGCACGTGTGGCATGATGAAATTATGGGGATGAAGAAGATTTTTCTAAATGGAAAATAAAGGTGACATTTTTGCCAGACCGGCAAGTTAAAACTCATTAAGGGTGTGTGGAAAACCAAACATGGAGTATTCTTGCAATATTCTTGATTAGGCTGTTAACAAATATGTACCTTGCCAATGTTTGCCTTGCCAAAAAAAGGTCAAAACACACACTTCTTTTCAAACATCTCACTTTTAAATGCGCCAAATTTATAGGGTGTTGCTAGTTTCTGTATTTATCAAAACAATCCATTAACACTCTACATTTCTTATACGTAATGTATACTAAAGGCACAGGGAAATCTGTTGCTACAAAGTCACATGATTGTCTAGAATGTCTTTGTACGCTGCTGCACTACAATTTCCTGTTACTGGATTCAAGTTTAAACTGGTTCCAGCATAACCACGACAATGAGCACAAAGCGAGGTGAATGCATAGTGTGCAATGCTAGGTTTATAAGAACTAGAGTGTCCTGCACAGAGCCCTGACCTCAACGTCAGTGAAGACTTTTGGCATGAACTGGAACACTGGCTGCACCCCAGGCCCTTCTCTTCTGACATCAGTGTCTGACCTCACTTATGTCCTTATGGCTGAATCATCAAATCCCCACAGCCACTTTATTAAATCAAGTGGAAAGCATTACCAGAAGAAAAAAGCTGTTATAGAAGCAAAGGGGGAGGGTTACATTGGTGCTATGGTCAGGTGTCCACATACATTTAACCATATATTGTGTATTATTTTAAGAAAATGATTCAGATTGCTTTGTACTGCGATCTCAGGATTATGTGACTAAGGGCAAAAGCTTCAGAGAAGGAGAAAATTCTGCTCCTGGGTCAATGAGAGCCATATAAATCACTTATAAATAGATGATATAGATCTTTTAAGAAAGAGTAAGCCAGGTATTGCATCATTAAGAAGACCTCAAGTGACCTCAGTGATGCAATCACAGGGACAGTAGCTCTTTCACAGTTCAGTTTATCATGTCAGATGGTAAGAACAAGAAAACAATTAAAATATTGGAAGATTACGTTCATGCTTAAAAAACCTACATGTATAGAAATGTGTTCAATCGCCAAGATTTCCATGGTTGTATAAGTAGATGCTTGTTTCATTTGAAAAGAGCCTGTGAAGTCTGGTAGTCAAATGGTGCTACCAGAAACAAAACACCTTATTTGTCATTGACCCTGATGTTGCTTGCCAAAGGAAACCTCCCAGATGGAAAGGTAGGTGTAGCCTGCCTTCATATAACACATGTTCCTGTACCAAACTACCATGTAGTCTTCCATGTGGTCTCTTTTCTACGCTCAGTTGGGGATAGAGTTTGCCAGACTGTTGCCAGAGAGTTGGACCAGAGAGTTGGACAGAATCATGCTTGTAATTTGTAGGTGTGCATCAAATAGCAGTCAGAGTTTCATGTATTAATAACAAATACATTTTTTGAATATAAGATTACTTACATGTATACCTAATAGATACAGAAATGTCAACTGGTCACTGATTGGTGGTGATTTGGATTTGTTGGACCTGTTGGTTGAACAAATCTGTTAAATCTAGCAGAACATTGGTGAAAATAGAATTTAATGTAAACCTTCAAAAGGACTTCTACCTTTTACTGACTAAGAGTCATAAAGGACTGACATCAAGTCCCTATTTGTAGAAGCAGCTGTGAGGAGCTGGAGTATGAAGGTCACAGTGGAAATCAGAGGATATCCGTCATTTGGGAAGCCTCATGTGTAATGCTTGAAGACGTGTGGACAACATACTGAATGATGGTGCAAATTGACAAATATGGAGGACCTGATTTTTTATCATCATAAAACCTTGGGTAAAATCTCCCACATCTTTGTGCTGTACTAAATCCTCCAATTTAATGTGATTATGTACATTTTAAAAAATGCTCATGGAGAGTGATGCAAATGACAAAAACTATAAAGTAAAAATACAAAAAAAACATTACTTTGAGATTGATTGTTGGGATAGAGTACAATTACTGTCAGTGGCCACCCTATCAGCTTTTATACTTAAGGATTTGCCACTCATTCAGAAACTTTCATGCAGACAGCAAGGGCAACAGTTTAAACCGATTTGGATTGTGCTTTTATTATAGAATGGTTTTAATTTAATAACGTCTTTAGATATCGTCCCTAGGGGGGAGACTAGCAAGCACAAATATGTCCAAGAGAGCTCAAATTTAATTACAGAAGAAACTCCATTATAGTACTTTGTAAATAATGAATATAAAAAAAGAAAATGTGGATTACACAAAAACGCAAAGAGGAAAATGAACACTGGGGGATCTACACAGGGATTTCTCAACACTTCTCACAGGTGTGCAAAACCTTTTCATTTCACACAACAGAGGTTTCTTTTTCTTTTCGAAACTGAAGGTCACAGGGCTGAAGTGAAACTAGGTACGAAAACAAAGTTACAAAAAGAATGACAAGCAAAAAACTCTCTCTCTCATATATATATATATATATATATATATACATACACACAGAGATAGACAACAACATAACAAAGCACTGGGGTAAGCAAAACATTAAAAGAAAACGTTCATGGCCAACAGAAACAAACCAGAGTACGCACAGTAATGTAAGAAGTGCACCATGCTGAGAAAAAGATTTCACAGCAATCCAGAGTTAAGGCAGGGAATATGAGCAGGAAATGATGAGAACTTAATTGCAAACAGGTGTGAATAATCAGTGCTAACTATGGTCACAAATCAGTAACCTGGGAATGATGACCTCTGGTGGCAAAAAATGGGACTATCCTTCACATGAGCCCTGTGTAAGGTAATGACACAGAAACATGTTCGTTTAGTGCCTAATAATCAAAAAGAGCTTCGGAAATTCCGTATCAAGTAGTACACTGTTTCCCTGTAAACCTAGATCATGGGACAACTCCTGAATAAAGTATTAGAAAAAAAATATGGCAGGAATCATGCCTAAGTAGAGACATTGAGCAGAACAGGAACCTGAGCAGTCTGTGAACAATTCAATGTTTTATTCAAACAACTTCTGGCCTCGGATTAAAAAGCAGCTTAGATGCCAGATGTGCAGAGATGTCAGTGAGAACCTGCATCCTGCTCTGTGGATTCCACTTGCTGTTCACACATTCGTGCCTGACCTCTGTTTTACCTAAACCAGTGCCTGTGCTAGTGTTTCCATGCTTGCTCCACTTTGCTGAACTATCATACTTTAATAGGATTCATTGAAAGCAATTATAACAGCTACATTGATGACCAACAGCTTCATCAGTCTTCTAAGCACGTATGTATTTAAAAAAAATATAATATCTTTATATTTTCATATATTTTCAAATAAATATGTTATAAAACTGAAGACAGTGTTAAAACTGAAGCTGGAATCTGTAAGTATTAAGGTATCACTAGGTTGAGTATGCTTTGAAATTCTGCAAAACTTTGAAATTGAATGAGCTCAAAATGAAAATGGCCAGTCAGCAAAAGCCTTTATATATGCTGTTTCAGTCTCCATAGCTCTCAAATGCCAAATCTTTCAAACAGTTCTCAGGATGGAGATCATCCCTAATGGATCCACACAGCTAGAGCTCAGTGTAGTCTAGTGGTGCCATCTTCTCCCAAGAAGAGTTTAAGTCCCCTCAGAGCTTTGGTCACATCAAATGCTCTACTCACTGACAGCCCTTTGGCATGAGCTTGTATGAACCAGTGCCAAAGGAACAATAGAGAAACACTGGAGAGGTGCCAGAAATCTCAGTCTTCATCTCTCTCTCTCTCTCTCTCTCTCTCTCTCCCCCCCACTAAAACTGGGAAAATACAATATTCATAGAACGTGGCCTGGTACATCTGGTACTTTAGAATTAAATCAACTCATTGATTTCAGGATTCTTATTTTCTTCTTTTTTGCCCCCAGCCATCTCACTATGCCTCCCCAGTTCATTGCTTTTACTGCACCTTTGCCACTGAGGCTTCTGTGCTAAACATTTCCCTATAATTTTATTACTTACACCAAGTCTCCCATACTCAGAAAGAAAGAGGAGAGAAAGTGAGGTGAATTCAACAAATTCATCCTTAGAACAGCTGGTTTAATGTTGCTGGATGTGCGATTAGTGGATATGGGGGTTAGAAGCTCTCGTCTAGAAAAATGCTATACATCAGGACTTGTCAACTGGTGGACTGTAGCCCAGATATTGTCCCAGCAGTGTATTTCAGAGTGACCACACTGAGTACAGAGAATAGTTTAGCAGAGCTGAATCATAAAACATAATTATTTCTAGAAATTATTTAATTTTATAAATTATTTTAATCCTAACCTTAGCATATGCTGTTGCTGTTTATCCAACCACATGCGTTTATGTAAATTATTTATTCAGAGAGTAGCTACAGAACATGAGAAATCAGGTCAGAACGTTTTCAGATTTTATTTACCTTCTATGGTCTTATTAGCAAACTGACAATATGGCTTTCTTTTTTTTTTTTAAATACAAATATCTTCATTATAGCCATGATTACTAAATATTGTTTAAGACTTAAATAATCGAAGTGCTTGCATTTTAACTGGTTTGTTTGTTCTGTTAGTGAGCTCTCCCTCTTAGCTCTTTGCAAAACACTACTTGAACTGTAGAGATTATGTGGAATTACAGCATACCATACAACACCCAGCAGAAAGATCTAACTGAGTACTATTAGCTAGTTACACCACACAGCATATGAAACAACATCTACAGAAAGAACTACTTTTAGCTAACTAATTAAAACACACGCTCTTTTTCAATGCTAAAGGAATCTGCTCCGCTGTGCTCATTTCAGTCTGTCATAGTAAGAATTTCTTAATCTTGCAGATTGACTTGTATAACAAACAGAATGCAGGTTGCCTGATCACATTAACTAGCCAGCCAAAACATTAAAAAACAAAATGTACACACCTGGCATTACTTTGTATTTTTAAGGTGGTCTGAGCTAAGCTGGGTTTCCACGCTATCTTTTAG
This sequence comes from Hemibagrus wyckioides, assembly GCF_019097595.1. Classification (NCBI taxonomy): domain Eukaryota; kingdom Metazoa; phylum Chordata; class Actinopteri; order Siluriformes; family Bagridae; genus Hemibagrus; species Hemibagrus wyckioides. The sequence continues at coordinate 9,791,624 of NC_080733.1, read as the reverse complement.
ATAACTAGCCATTAGTCATTTAATGCTAGTCATTGCTGTGTTGTTAGAATGCAATTTTGCTTAGTGTGCAATGACTCAAAAATGTGTTTTTGTCTCAAGCAGCTGGGTCACCATTAAACACTTTTCAGGGATACATAACAAAAACAAAACATAGACCATTATTTAACCATTAATTTGCCTGGAAATGATATGAGGTTGGACCCAATCTTAGCAAGATTAATTTGTTAGACATGAGATTCTCAGTGGTATATCCTATTTCAACTTGCATTTAAGCTTTCATGCAAATACAATGACTACATGCAGACAAGGGATCAATCTCTAATGCATACTTTGTCCAAGTAAAGTTTTTCATCAAATGCTGATTGGAAGAATACATACAATACAAGTGTTGTAAAAATGCTTGTGTTTTTTTCTCAGTGCTCGAGGAGTTCAACTGCTGTGTGGTAAACTTTCTGGAAAAGGAGCCAATGGGGGTAATACGTACTTAAATCTTCTTGCAGTAAAACCACACATGGTGAATTGGCATTGGCATCCACTTTCATTTTAAAACGTTGGGATAAAGTGAAAACCAGAAAGCTCAGGAAAATTACAAACACTGAAGAAGTCTTTGCAGAAACCTCAGTAATATCCAGCCATCCCATGAAACCCTTGCTATTGTTTTGTATGGGCACTGAAAATGCAGAAAAAGCTTTCAGTTCCTTCTCTATTAGATGCATGTGGCCTTGCACTTCTTGGCTGTCATTTTACCAAAATCATGCTTTGACAAATTCAAGGTGTTAGCTGCTCAAAGACATCATGGAGTCTAGAAGTGTGCTGTGTTAAATTACGTGATTAGAAAAATACACTGTACAAGTATGTTTTAAAATCTTGAAGTAAGGTTTAATTAGACAGTGAAAGGTAGCTGGGGAGTTCCTCGTTCCAGCTGGCATCATTGTTTGTTAGAAGTTAGAACAAAAGCATAAATATTGGATACATGATTGGTTAATGGGACTTGCTAATAACCTTTGAGCAGGTATAACTTGTTAATAAATTTGGCTAAAGCTCTGCAATTCAATTTAATAAAATGTTATTTATATTGCTTTTTGAACAATGATTATCAGCAAACAGAAATAATGAGAAAGTCAGACCATGGCAAGAAAAAAAGTCCCTGAGAAGACATAAGAAATGTTTAATGACTGAGGCATGTGCAGTCATTAGTAAATCCAATAGAGAGCATCCATAGAAATCTCATGGTGATCTTTAGGCTATTCATGTGAGCCATCAGCAGCAGCAGCGAGTGATTTTTCAGGTGAAGAAAGTTCCAAGAACCTATGTTGTCAACATAGGAGTCAAGCCAAGAGACATGGAAAGTATCAGCTCAGACAATGCCATTTACTTTTCTATAATTCTTAGAAAAACAGCCTGTCCTGTCAACCTTGGGAAGTAACAGGAACTTACATTTTGCAAGAGAACATGCTTATGCGTATTAACCCTATATGCATGTTGCTTGTTTGAAGGATGGCTGTGCGTGTCCATCGTGCTTAAGAACATGTGTTTGTTAAGGAACACCAGAATATATATCAAATGGAATCCCACCAGCAGTGGAAAAGTATTAACAAATTAAAAGTATAGAGAATGTGCCAAAAAATTCACATAAAATATGTGTCCAGCCAGAAATGTAATCAAATGAATGTAAATGTCACATTTAAACACAAGTATTCAAAAGTAATTTATCAACAGAGATATCTGCGGTGGAAATATTTCTGTTAATCCTCACTCTGTTAATTCAGAGTGACCTGGATACACTTTGCTTAATGCAGAGTTGTTGTTGTAGTACTTGTGTGAAGACCCTGGGCATAAAATTCAAAATGTATAACCAATTCCTTGGCCAATCCCTGTGTCAAATCTGGCTCTCTTCTGGGATTTCCTAAATACATAATCTAGAGAGAGAGAGAGAGAGAGAGAGAGAGAGAGATCCAAAAATATGGTCAGTGATATAACACCACCATCCAGAGAACCCATGAGAAAACCTATTGTATTAATGACATTGTCCTTAAAACCTAAATAAGTCAATAGGCAGAATTGTATTTCAGGACACTTCACACAAAGCATGTTTGGAGAAAAGTCACAGGAAGAAGATGATTAAGATGGAAAGAAGCAAACGAAGCAGAGTGAGCTGTTTATACATAACAGGTGTGCGACACATCTGCTCAGCAGAGCCTTGCGGCCATGCTTCAGGTCTCTCATGCTCTGAGTGCTGAGGAAATGAGAAGAATAAGGGAAACAAATTCGCAGTCAAGCAAGTCCAAACTCTTGAACTTGTCTTGAGAGAGGCAGGTGGGAAGTGTATGCACTTACTCGTGCTGATTTTAAGAGGAGGTAAGCATGATAAACAGTGCCTTTGAGGTGTTTAAAACCTCATTTGACCCAAACAGCAGATGTGAAAAGACAGAGCATAAACACTTGTTTCCTAGAATCCCTTTTGAGATTAGCCCTTTTCAGCCAGGACATCTGAAAGCCACTGTGTGTGTGTGTGTGTCTGTGAGAGAGAGAGAGAGAGAGAGAGAGAGAGAGAGAGAGAGAGGAAGAGAGAGAGAAATAAAGAGAGAGAGATGGATATTTGTTGATGTCCAGACCAAACCAATCCATTCACTAGCCACAGCCATGCTAAGACAAGAAGACTGACTCACCCCACATCTGATAAAGGAAATGAAATTTCCAGAAAAAGCTGGAACTTGGTATTTGACCTCTAGATAACCAGGATGTGGATGAGAATGTAGAGCAGATTCTGAGTGTATATGAGCATGTTGAGTAGATCCTGACACAACTCATCCAGAGGTTTCATGGAGCAGCTTGTCAAAGCTCATACAAACCTGAAGGGATTTTAGAGATTTGATATAAACAGCCAGAAAGAGAAGTGGAAGTGCAGCACTACTCATGTCCATGTTTAGTCTGTAGCTACACAAGCAGGTTTGTTTAATTTCAAGTATGAGGTTCACTTTCTTGTGATGTTTCACTTTTGTCTTGAGCTGTTGTCAGTTCCAGGTTCTCTTTATAAACATAATCTGTAAAATCTGATGACTGAATGAATTTCTGTTTACCTTATGATGACTTTAGAATTGGTTTACCAAGTTACTGAGTAACTTTATAACATTCATAATGGTTGCTACTTTACTTATTCCACCCACCTAATGATTCATTCGCATTTTGCCTTCTTCTATCTCAAAGTCATATTAGCCTTAAAAATTATGCATTTTTAAAAATAAACCTTTTATTATTTGTGTGATTCATTTTCAATTATTTCAGTTATTAATAATTGTAACTTTGTTACACGCTTTTATGGTTGATGTATCTGTACACTATTATTGGGTACCAGAATTGTGCTTGTAAACAAATATTAATATTAATAATTAAATATTATAATCTCTGGAATCTGTGAATAGATACAGACTAGTTAGTTAGTAAGTCAGTAAAAGTAGATATTAGGTCAAACAGGCAAGATTGCCTAATAATATTGGCAGAATTATGTTATATATCATAATGTCACATCTCTGTCTGCACCTTTCATTGCTGAAACCATTTCCCACCACACTACACTTCCAATGAACTTCAATCCATGTCACTCACATGAGCAGTATCCTGTTTCTCCAGTCTGCACATTTTTCTGATTATACTCACCTGCTCTCTCTCAGCACAGTCCCTACAAATTACCCAGACTCTCACATTTAGTTTGTAATTCTTTACTTGTTTGTGTATTCTTTTCCTGGTTTGAACGGTATTTTGCCTGAGTATAATCTGTTAGTCGATCATACTTTTGGTTTGTCTCCTCTGATTATCATCAATAAACCGATACTTCAATCCAACCCTACTGTTTGCTAATGCCAAGAATTAATTTGCAATTACAAGTAATTCAGAAACTCTTGCCTTTATCTAACAAGACAATAAAGCAAACAAACAAACAAAAAAACCCAAACAAGTCATTGATTACATTATGCAACAAGGTGTATTTTTTGAAGTATTATAAAACTAGCAATGCAAATCTGGAATATGCCCAAGGCTTTCTAAATGAATTGATGTGAAACCATACACAGCAGATTTCTATTTCTCTTCTTATCAGTGTATAATGGGGCTAATATTTGCACGCTCGCAGCCAGCTGAAAACATTTTTCCTTTTGCTTTCAATTATGGATTAGTTTTGCATTGCTTTCTATCTATGAGGCGGCTGTTTTTCCACAACAATTTCATAGAATTTAGGTGTACAATTGAAATGCATACAATATTTAAATCTGATAAAATAGTCTGTATATACAATTGTAACACATAACACATGCCATTATTACGATCTGAAGCCTATTGATCAAGGTTCGCCTTTGTGAGTCGACTTGTGTGTGAATATAAACAACCTCAGGAACTCCCACAGGATAGGAAGTTTTTTCCTAACTTAGTAGATTTTCATACATTTCTTGTGTAAATGCTCCTGTGAATGATTTACGAATAAATTCTAGGCCTTTTGTTTGCTGACCTACTTTCCCTCTCTGAACATTGCTCAGCTCTATGCCTCCCTATGCCATCTTTGGTATCAGAGAAAGTAAGTCGCCTACATCTGATGTGTGGGATTTCCACCTACCTTGGAAACTCAGTGGAGTGTGTGTTAAATCGAGCAGAAAATAAAAAAAGAGATGCTTTGACCTGTGTGTGTATTTCCAGAAATCAAGACAAAAAGCAAAAGCTCTGTGTGTTTTCTTTGCCCAACATATGTCAGATTTCACAGTCAATTTGTCAGCATAACATTTTTTAAAAAATCTTTCCTGACTTAATATTCTTAAAAAAATTATTATATATATATTCAATTATGTTAAGTGAAATTCAAGAACAGAAAAGATACAGACAGCACAACAGCACACTTACTTATTCTTTAAGATACACTAAGCTGTTGTACACTAATAGGTTAGTGTATCTTAAAGTAGTGAATTTAAAGGTTTACTTTAAAGGTGATTAAAGGTATGCTGGTCAAATTTATCATAATATTTCAAGAGAGCAATACATAAGTCACACAGTGGTGCAGCAGCAAAAAATTTGCCTCCTCACAGCTCCACAGTTCCCAAAGCTTGGGGTACTGTCTGTTTGGGAATGTTCTTATTGTGCCTGTGTCAGTTTCCTTTTGGCTCTGTGGTTTCCGCATAACACATGCAATTATTTACATTTACATTTCTAGCATTTGGCAGACGCCCTTATACAGAGTGGCGTACAAAAGTTCTTTGGAGTCTCTATCAATTAATACATTAACACTGGTTGAATAGGTCATAGACTTAGGATTCCATCAGCCTAACGTGGAGGAGTTTTTTTAAGAGGAGTCTTTTATACATATGACAATACATAAAACAAACTGGGAAAATAAGAGCTAGTTAAGTGTTTCAAGAAGAGGTAGGTCTTCATCCATTTAAAAACAGCCAGTGGCTCAGCTGTCCGGACATCTAGGGGAAGTCCATTCTACCACCTGAACAGAAAAGAATCTTGACATACTGTACCTATGACCCTGAGAGATGGTGGGACCAGTCGAGCAGTGCTTTGAGATCGGAGAAAGCGTGGTGCAGTGTGAGGAGTAATAAGATTTTTTGAGGTAAGAGGGTGCTGGTCCATTCTTGGCTTTGTAGGCAAGCATTAGTAAGCCAGACCGGAAGCCAGTCGAGGGAGCGCAGCAGTGGGGTGGAGTGTGAAAACTTAGGCAGGTTGAAAACAAGTTGTACAGCTGCATTTTGGATTATTTGCAGAGGACAGATTGCATTCAGAGGTAGACACGCCAGGAGAGAGTTGCAGTAGTCCATTCTCGAAGTGACAAGAGACTGAGCAATTATGTAGACTGTCTATGCTGAATTACTGCTAGGAGTGAATGAATGTGCCTCATCTGGGGGTGCATTCACAAACTACACCTAGACTTCCCATGATTCGCCAAGCATCGGGTCCTACAGGACCAGAATACAGTAAAGACAGAATGCTTGACTGAGACATACACATGTAAGAAAAATGCTTGCCAATATATGATGTAAATTTATAATCTCAATGACTTGGTGCTTAGCATGTTTGCCTCGCATGTCAGGAGGTTGAGGATTCAATTCTTGCCTTTGCCTGTGCTGTTGGCTGATATTTTATTTTAGTCTAGGTTGTCAAAATTGTGTGCATGTGTGTGAGTGTGAGTTGAATTGTGTCCGGCACCCCGTCACTGGACAATAAAAACTCTATAGTATCGGCGTGCCTACATATGATATGAAGCTCTCTTAGAGTATGAGGCTGTTTAGGTCATAACATATTTTCTCACACACATTCTGTAATAACCTTGCACGCTGTTTTTCTCTTCAAATGAATGTGTAGCTTAACATTCTTTACTGTATTGGGTGAGTTTTGGGTCATTTTGAATTGTAACCAATTTTCATTCACTCATTCTAACATTTAGTTAAAATACATTGTATTTAATGAGCTAAAATATAATTAAAAACAGAAGGAATCCAATAACAGAAACAGAATAAACAACAACAATAGTCTTACTCAGTAACATTTCTAGAAAAATGATCAAGTTATTTCTGCTTAATAAACTGCGATTCTGCACAGCTGAATTGATCAGAGCTTCCACTATCACTAAAGCATTATACAATTCACTTTAGTCATTTACATTACCATCAAAATCAAAGAGTCAAAATCTCTACCACCACATCTACCATGAATAAATGAATCTAAGCCTCCAAAATGATGATAGGTGATTATCAAGGTCACTGATTCACTCCTTTAATGTCATCTGAATTTTCATTGAAATTGACTGCATGTCTGCAAGTCAGAAGTCTGAGCATATGTGAAATATGAGAAGCTAATAATAAAAAAAAAATGTCAGGACGGATGTGAATATTGATTCCTTAATCTGCAATCAAAGGACGGACACATTGTTCCTGCCTACACTGAACAGGGATTGTATTAAATCCTTCTGAGCTGTGGGAGTAGCTTTAACACAAAGAGATTACCGAACTGAAGTGACTTTGAGCCCTAGTTGCTTAGCCATTCCTTTAATTGAAATTAAAAGACCTTTTACAATTTTACATTGCAATTACCTTCATGAGTCATGATAGTAAAAAATCAGAAGATATTGTGTTGAATATAAGGAACTAATAAAAGTGTTAAGAAGAATGTGATTCCATTTGCACTCAGAAGAAGGGCAGATCTACACCTTCAATATTTTTGGTGGTGGTTATGAACATTGACTTGACTCCCACACCACTGCCTCACCCCCTACTCCTTCCCAATCCCAATCTTTCTGTAAGGAATCTAACAACCCACCAACTTGTGCTATACCGAGGTGATCCGATTAAAGATTATAATTTAAAAGTGATATCTTAAAACAGATTCCAATTGGCATTTTTTAGAAAATGGCAGAATGGCGGAGTGGATTGGCACACGTTCACCCCAAAGATTATTTCCACACTCCTAGAATTGTCAGTATTTTTTATCTGTCAATGCTCTTTTCTTTTTTATTATATTTTTAGTCATAGATGGAGTCTGTAACTCCACAACTGGAGTGTCTGTCAAACAATTCCTAGTGAAAAACCTGACCAATCAGAACTGTGAATTTAACAGTGGTATGGTATTAAAATGACTTGTATTGACAAATCTTTTCAAGTTGTAAAGCTGCATTTAAAGAAATATTGCCAGGACCAGAATCAGGAAACTGAAAATACAAGTTGGTTATTCTGTTAACTGCAGACAAGAGGTAAACTACTCTTTCATGTATTGCCACTGATACCACCATCAGTCAACTGTGTATTTTCCAGAGCAGACTAGATCTTCAGGGACCTGTTAAAGTGCAAACTGAAGCTTTAAAGGATCAATCGCTCTGTATTGCCTGACACCAGACAGATATATTCTCAATCCGTTGCACCTCACTGTCAGCAACAGCTAATGGAATCAGCATGGGTGACGGATATAGCATGGAAAATGAGTTGTCAAAGAGTGCCAAGCCTTTTATCAACGAGCCTGCCACAGCTGATGGTGACCCTCCCAAAGTTTGAGCGAAGATTTATCTGCACATCAAAATTGCACACCGAGTTCCTTGATTTAAGGAACTGGGTGAACTTTTTTGTGAAGGGCAAGAGACTTAAATTTAAATAGCAGTCAAGACTCTTTGAAATTAAACCTAGCCCTAAATATACTTATGTTAAAGAAATGTGACTGATATGTCTGTTCTGATGTGGGTTGAGTTATGTGGGAAATCAAGATTGGATGTGGGAAATCGAGACTAGGATTTTACAAACTAGGCTGGTCCAATGTCTAATATTACCACTGACAACCCTACATTGTGTATTCATTCATTCATATTGAGTAACCATTTTATCCAGTTCAGGGTCTCAATGGATCTGGAGCCTGTCCCAGCCTGGGGTAAGAATACACCCTGTGTAGGATGCCAGTCCATCACAGGTCATAAAACACACACTCATTCACACCTAGGCACATCTATCATAGCCAATTCACCCACCTGCATGTTTCTGAGTGGTGGGAGGAAACTTGACTAGAGTATAAGGGTTCTTTATCTAACTAACAGTAGATAGATAGATAGATAGATAGATAGATAGATAGATAGATAGATAGATAGATAGATAGATAGATAGATGGATGGATAGACAGTTTTGGTCTTGCTTTACTGGGATGGTCTTCATGTGAGCCAGTTTCATCATGGTGCTTAATGGGTTTTGCAAATGCACTTGACAATACTGTTCTTGCAAGAACTATTCCAGAACACCTGACCTTCGTGTCTTAAAATAACAACTGACTGTTTTTTGTTGTCATTACATATGGATTACTTAAGTCCATGTGTGTTATTTCATAGTTTTGAAATCTCCAGTATTGTTCTAGAATGTAGAAAATAAATCCCTATTCAAAAAACATTGAATTAAAAGGTGTGTCCAAACTTTTGACTGGTAGTGTACATCAGTAAATAAGGCTATGTCAGTATGTGCATAGAAAAATATGTGCAAGTTGTATACACACACCCCATATAACATACCAAAATTGCAGTTGAGTTAACATAGTCAGAAGTATGTTATAGCTTATCATATTAATCATATCAATCATAAGGTATCAATCATATGATAAAAGAAATCTAGGTCAGGTGATTCAGGGTTTAAGGACAACTCATACCTATTGGAAGAAGCTAAATATTTATGTTTGTGTCGATAGTCAGGAAATGCTAGAGTAAGTATATTTAGTTTCTGCAATTCTCTATGTTAAGAGTCAATACAATGTCTAACAACTCTGAGTAAATACCAGGCTTGACAAATATCTTGCGGTCATAGAAATAAGTCATTATCTCTAACATAAATGCTGTGGTCATGAGAAGACAGAAAACACGTTTGTTCTAATTTCTGTCAGCTACCTGGTAATTTCTACCAAAAAAAAAGGGGAAAGAAATCGAAACGAAATCTAATCGAATGTCATTACAAAAATGTCACTTGGATGAGCTGCCAGCACAGTCAGTGTTTAAAAGGAATGAGAGGAGCTGATATGAGTCAGCAGCACTTCAGCACACCAAGCCACATCATGGTATATACCTTGTATAATGTATTCATTCCATCACAAGACTTTTACAATTGCAACACTCTGGAAGGTTACCACCTGCACCCATGGTCACACTGAGAATATGTTATATTTATCACGCTGACCTCTGATAACAGCACACTGTTATACTGTTTTTTAGATTTGATTTACGATTATGAAAACAGGACTCACTCTGAGTCCAAATAAATCAGACTGAATCCAGGTCTGCATAAAATCTGTGAATAAAACTCACATGGAGTAATCAGTGTTATTTACAAGTTAGCAGCAAGTAACTATACTACTAGCTTAACCGTAGTGTGTCGGTAATGCAACATGTCCAGTAAAATGCTATTCTTTCTCTAAGTAGCATATAGTGTTTTGCCACACTACACACTTCTTCCTCTTCACATAAGCTTTTTTTTTTTTTTAAATCAAACAAATTACAAACTATTGTAGCTATCAGAAATCTGGTTCAATACTTAGCAATTAGTGTAGCGCATGCATACAGTAGGTGTGTATGGCTTTAGCATCCATAGCAAAGTTTATCTTAGCTAACTAGATAGCTGGTTAAGTTATGAGGGTGATCAAGACACAGTTCTTGTTAAGGATTTTCTGTTAAATTAATGTTATATGGCAGTTAATTACAAAAAATTAGCATGACAGCTGACCTCAGATATATTTGTTGCTTAGCAGTTATGTAATGCTAACTGTTAATAGTGTTTTATACTATAGAAGAACAGTTTCTACTAAACTAAACACATACAGATACTATAACTAATTCTAAAGTTTATTTGCTGTGGCATTTACAATTCAAATAACATTTTAGATTGTGTAATAAATCAGCTACACAATAAAGTGAAAACATCAATTTTCCTCAGTTGGATAAAGTAGCTTTAGTTTAGCTACTTTCTCTTAGCAACTTATGTGGCTAGTTATTAAAAGGCTAATCTGGCTGCATCTTAGCTATTTTAAGCTATGCTTAAAAATGCCTGCAAGTGTTGAGATGCAGTCAATCCCCCTCTATATATCTGAGTAACAGAGGGATAGAAAGCTGTGGTTAGGCTATATCTCTTTACCGCTGAACCTATAGAGCTAGATCAGATATGTTGGATGGTGCTACACTTTCCAAATCCTCCCAGGACTTAACACCTCGTGAGCAGCAGGATTAGTGAGGCAAGCACACAGTATTCTATCGTCTTCATGGGTAGGGAGGCTCTGATTACACTTCAATAATATTTATCTCAAGCCAAAGTGTTAATCATGTACATGATGCAAATGTAAGACTCTAGCTCTAGGGAAATAATCTTTCTCTCAATTACCATGAATCGTTTTATTGTGTAAACGAACATGATGGAAGCGGCTGCCCTTAAAAATATCAATTTGCAAAAACATCGCAAAAACAAATTTGACGAAACATCGGTATTTGTATATGTACGTAAAGAGACTCTCAGGGGAAATAAACTACAACAGTTAAGATTTTTGTTTTATTGTGCCATAAAAATATTATAAATACTAATCGCTTTTCTAAACAGAACTGAGAATATTATATTATTATTTCTGAAAAAGTGATTATCATTTAGAAATGCAAGCAATGCATGCTTCGCCTATTTGTTTTATGTCCATGTCCACACCTACTACAAACTCCAACTCTCACAACCCTCAGCCAGTTCTTATATTACAAGATTCTCCTAAACCTACCCGAGTCCCAATTACTGGACCTCTTATGAGGAACTCTCTTGTACACAAATAATATCGACATCCAGATAGAAGTTACACTAAACTATCTCTAAATAATAAAATAATCAAGACTTCCAGTGAGTCACTGTGGTCAGTTTGACATTTACACTACAGTGATGTTGGCCACTTCTGACGAGGCAGAAAGCTTTTATTACAGTATATCTAATAGCAGGCCTTGATTTTCTGTAACAGCAGCTCTGAGAATAGTGCTGTCCTTAAGGAAAAATTATAGGTTTATATTCATGTGCTTGTGATAATAGGCTATAATTTCTATACTAACAACGTTTTCACAGAGACTTGTAAACAGCTTTAATATGTGTTACTATTTAACAAAAGGGAATATGTTTAACATTCCTAGAGGCAGACTCAGGCATCAGTGCTTTGTAAAAGTAAGTACGGTTTATTGCTACAAGAATGCTAAATGGTGCTTTGTGCTTTCTGGTTTCTTCATAACATGACAAGCTGCATTTTTGGTTTGTGTTGCGTTCAAGACCAAGAACAAAAAATTAAGAAGAATACGAATGAAAATGACTAAACACTGGGGATGTGCTGTTAGTGGAAACTAACTTTCATCCAAAACTTTGCTACGAAACAGATCATAATTGCTGCTACAGTTTCATAGGTAATTAAATTATTTCTAGATTATTCAGTTAACAATTGTGTTTGTCACTGTGCTCCAGCATGCTGCATCCATAACACTCAGCCCTGCCAGCTTTAAATCAAGTGATGAAAAAGAATTAAGTGCCTGTTCAGTTACTTAGCGACATCATATATTTATCCCTCTGTTAGTAGCAGGCACGAATCGTGAATATATTTATTATAATAACAACAACAACAACAACAGGTAGAACTAAATCTCCCTTAGTAACTCTGTTTTTTTGAAATATCTATTTGCATCATGTCTGCAGACTTCCAAATATTAGGGGAGAAACAAGGCTGTAAACTAAGTAGGTCAAGGATTGAAGCTGCATGATGCTTTTTCTACTTGGAATTAACATCCTGGCCACTAGGAGTCCCTGCAGATCCATGAATTCACAGAGTCTGCATCATACCGGAGAAATCAGTCACCCCAAAACAATTACGGTATAATATTATAATAGCTCATTATGATATTGCTGCAGAAGCGAAAAGTATCAGAAATAAAACATAACTTTTTATTGTATTTGTTCAGCAGTATGTTTTTTTTTGACATTTAATGCAGTGGAAGCAAATGAAAAGCAACGGAGGCAGAAGTTTTGCTTTAAGCTGGCAACATATCTGAGCTTACCCCCACTACATAGTACAAATTTAGAAATAATCAATAAAATTGAGATATTGAGTTATGTGCTTTTTAGCTATTTTTCAAGAGCATTATGTAATTCTGTAGGCCCAACTAGTGTGCATTCCATACCATTTTATTATTATTATTATTATTACTACTATTACTACTGGCACTGATGCAGTCTCCATGAAAAATAAGGTTTCTTTACTGCAAAGGAATCTAAAATTAAGTAAATATTTATTTATTTCTTCAAACAGGATAACTAATTATTATTCCAGGCGAAAGCGACATGCTTACAAGGTCAGCAGCCGTGTTCTTGCATTAGTAGTACATGTTTAACAGAGCTAACAAAATGTCATTAATTTATTCTAAATGCAGTGTTTCATCTGTTGTCTGTATGTATAGTTTATTACTTGAGCAACAAAGAGCTAAGATATCAGTAAAGCAGATGATCACGAAGCTGAAAGCAAAATATGAACCAAGTTAGGATATGTGTATATAAAATGCGATGTATTAAGATGTATCAAGGAATAAAACATGATGAAACATGTCTTTAAAATGGAATTTTTCCCTATGACAGCACTTCCTGAACTGTTTTATTTCTCTTATACTACAGCAATTTGCCAATAATTACATTATTTCATTTATTAAGGAATGACACTGCATCATTTTTAACTGTTTATAGTTATGTTTAATGCTGTGGAGACAAGTTGGCTCCTGTTATTGCTTTTGATAAAGCAGTTATAAACAGACGATCACTCAGCAGCCCCTCTCTATTTCTCTGTCTTGAAGTTAGTGAGACAGAAATTGTAGGCATGTTACAGAGAAGTGAAGTCTATACTGACAAGAAATGTAATCTGTACTGAGTTTCCTGTGGTGAAAAAAAAACTGGCTGTTCCAAGGCTCTGACACTGGAGACCCCATCCATTAATGTTAAATAAATGTCAAAAATAACATGTTTTTCTTTGTTAAATACCAACACACTTTCATTATTACAAACCAGCACTCAAGGTCACAGAGGTGTGCTGCAAAAAAACAATTCATCAACACATTTTCACCAATCAGAGCTGGGCATTTAACAGCAATGTTATTAATATTTTTTAATAGGGAATTCACACTTAATTGCATCCTGACAGGTTGACCAGTTAAGCTGCCTGTGAAATAAATGTAAAAAATGAATTCTTACTACTCCTACTAGACCATGCAGCAGCCTGAAGGTACAGGTGATACATCAACTGTCAGCACACTGATAAAAGCCAACAGACATTGTGAAGTGATCAGAGCATGACAGCAGTGTTTACTTTCTGGATTGTCATGGTCATGCCCTCCTTACACCGCAGATCCAGAAAGCCCTACATCCACAAGTGCCTATGACAGGTGGCTTGTTGCAGCAGTAGCCATGACATCTGTCCAGCCTTGGGCAACTCTTAGGCTTCCCTCAGTGACAGAGGTGAACAAGAAGTGAGATGTACCTGACTGCTAACCTTTTCAAGCGCTGTCACAAAAAAGGCAAGTGGCCATTCCAGATCAACCATCAAGTCCATCACCTGTCGCATTTAACATACCTAGACAAGAAAACAAAAACACGACAAACCAAAGTTTTGTTCGAAAGGTCTGCAGGAAACATAGAAAACGGAGCTACTAGCTTTCGAAATGTGTCATCTTTTCGGCAGTCACTTGTTAACTGTCTCCTTCCTTCATTGCTTATGCATCATGCTCTCTTTCACTGTTCAAGAGGATTATGTAGACTCGATTTGACATATGGATGGAACGGGGATGAGTGTTGCTTATGGTTTGCTTTGAAAGAAACATGTGACAGAAAATGACAGAAAACTAGCACTGAAATTCACAGATGCGCTGATCTTGTCGATTTCTTTCTTTCGTAGAACACTGTGTAAAGTTCATCTGAACATTTCATAATCCACTTTATACGTCTTAGAATCATCTTGCCTTTAGTTAATTCAAGACTGCTCACATCGCACAACACCGGCACCCATATTAGAGGTAGAAGTGGTGACAATGCTGCTATTGCTGCTGCTTGCTAGTTGGTGTCGCTGTGACTGACACAAGTGGATGTATTGGAAGGAAAATATAACATGATAGGTTATACCTTTTATGTTCTTGGATGAGTAAACAGTGATGTAGTCAAAAATCAAAGCCTATTAGGAGCTGGGTAAAAGCCAGTGAACTTGAAAGATGTGGTACTAGCAAGGAGAAATGTCGTTTATGTGAATAATGATGAGTTGTGAATTTATGTATGTATTCAGTTGTTTTGCCTGAGCACTGATTATCTCTACACTGTGTGTAAATACATGTAATATGCATATCTGTATGATGGTTTAAATACAGGATATATGCTCAGCATATTTTTTGTGTCATTATGAGGAAAGACAGCCGACAACAAACCAAAATTTGGATTAAAATCTCAGTGTAACCGCTGCTATGAGGCTCGTCTAAAAGCCACCTCGTTCAAATCTATAAAGACAGCTTAAATTGCTTAAATTTATGTTCTGCACTTGACTGAAACATGACATTCACTGTGTCAGGAAATAACGCTTAGCTTGAGGGAAGACTGCTGCAATTCATGCAGTTAAAATCTATTCAAACAGTCTAATCAGCCAATCATGACACAGGAGTGCAATGCAAAAAATCCTGCAGATACAGGTCAATAGCTTCAGTGTGAACTGAAAAATACTCAAGAAAAGCATGGTACAATTACCCACACATAAAGCCTTAATAAATTTAACTAAGCATATTTTAAAGAAAGATTATTTTATTTTCAAGATTTACATAGCACAAAGGGATTATTCTTATCAAAAAAATACATGTACATTTAGCTTTAACAAATTTTACTCAAACTTTACTTAAATTACACAAATAATTTTTTGTTTTGCACTACATAAATCTTAACAATGTATAAAGTACACACACACACACCCTTGACACCTGAAAACCACAAAAAGGGTAAACCACGAACATTACTGAAACCTTGAACACATTATATAACAGTTTTCAGCCTTACAGCCAGCCCAAAAGAAGAAAAATCCTCAGGATTGCACAATTCCACATGGCTATACACTGTTGAAGAAAGGATATTATTTACATTTACATTATTTACTGTCCAGTGTCTCCCATATAAGGATGAGTTCCCTTCTGAGCCTGGTTCCTCTCAAGGTTTCTTCCTCATATCATCTCAGGAAGTTTTTCCTTGCCACGGTCACCTCAGGCTTGCTCATCAGGGATAAATGGTAAAGATAAAAAGAACTTTATACTTTTTATTCTGTTACTATACAAAGATAGTAACTATGTAAAGCTGCTTTGAGACAACATCCATTGTTAAATCCAAATAAAATGAATTGAAAAATAGAAAGCAACCCAACTATAATATTTCCATTTAAAGGTTGATGTTCAGCAAATGCATGTGCAAATTAATAATAATAATAAAAAAAACACACACCCTCACAATAGAAAATGTTCCTTCTTTATTTCCTAATTTTTCTTTTAGCAAAACCGTAATAAGTGTAACCTAGCAGAATAAGTAAAATTATTTCATTAGTTCTGAATCTAAATTAAATTAATTACTAAACTCAAAGCAATAAATTAATTCTAATAATTTTCATTGAATCATTTTTTTTCAGTGTACAGAGAAAATCGAATCATATAGCACAAAGTGAATCAAGTGTTTTATAATCACACCACTTCAGCTAGACACTCTGCTGTGAAGACTTCGAGAGCCTTTCACTGATTCTTAATTAGCATCCTTTTGTTTACTCGACCAGCATGCGTTTAATGATTGGAAGAATTTAATGCCCTCAATCAAGCCCTTGTCGTGCTTTGATTCTGACATCTTCATTCACATGTAATTGACTTTTCATGTTTCCAAGGCAATAAACTTAATGTCTACTTAACAAAACATCAAGCGAGCTGTCTTTTAGCAACTATTAGCCAGGAAAGCCATATTGTAAAATGACAATTAATTGCTTTTTTAAATAATTAAATGAATCTTGCTGTTTACTTTGTACTCAAACCCTTGTTTTTTTGCTCATGGATTCTGCTTTGCATTTTGCAATCTTGTAGTTTTTTTTTTGAGTTTAATTTTTTGTGACAGTTCGTGGTTTTGTTTATAATTATGTCAGTACTGGATTCGTAAATTTGTCTTAAAGGTTGTCATGCTTTTATTACATTGTCAAAGCATTGTAGCAAATTTGCGTTGATTTCTGCTTTATACCACACCATGCAAAGTAAAGAAAGAAAGAAAGAAAGTAAAAAAGAAAGAATTGACCAGTTTTTAATAATAAAATCTACCGAGTTGTAAAAGCTCTTTATATTTAATACTCATTAAACAAATTGCTCTCTTTTTTCAACCACTGTACCTATACTGAAATGTCAGAATTAGATTTAAAGTCATTTTGATTTTATTTTGATCAACCTCATGTTTCTGACATCAGGGAATTAGCTGACAATGAAGCCAATTCTTTCTAGTGGTTTTACAGCTGTTCATTTCTAGTAGTCAACTGGTTTTCTTCTTAATTAAGGCAAAAACTTGCTATTTTAGCCAGTTTTATTCATGCAGTTAAATGCTGATAGACTCCAAAAATGTGTCAAATTACAAAGCTATGAAGAGGCTACAAATGGCATTTTCATTGTCAGTGCTTTTTAGGCTACATTAGAAACGACACAATAAATCAATCAGTGCAACAAATGTCCAAAATTACAAATCAGTGCATCAAATCACACTCATTTAAGAATTCTTAAAATGCAATTGTTTAGATAATTTGGTGGCTGAAAATCTGAAACTATGAGCACACAGCAGGGAAGCTAATGTCCATCAACAGAGCCCTCCTTATAGCTCAATAAGTCTTTCATGGACAAAGGATTTTGTTCTTCTAGCTGATTAAGACCTGGCAGTTAAACCTCTAACATCAACTAAAAAAGTTCATTTAGCCTGCTGTCTTCATCTACCTTGCTGTTATTTTCACTACCCCGACTATCCTTCAGCTTCTCACATCAGCAGCTAGTGTATATATTAGTCGAATAGACTATACAAGCTGTAAGGATTCTACCTGTTCATTAACTGTGTTTTAGCTCAGCAGCATGCAGAAAACTGCAATAGGTGAATATGGACATGCATTCATGCTTTGCATGATTTCTTTGCTTGGGGTGTTTTGCTCTCACATGGAGAGGAATTTGGTGCTGTTCTGTCTGTTTGAGTGACTCATTAATAACCAGAACAGAGGGATGAAAACAGTAGGGCATATTTGATCAAAATATATTCAGCATCATTACTCATTCGACCAAATGCAATTTTTTTTGGTATTATTTTTCTAGTCCAATATATTGTTGGGAGTATTTTTGGTGCATTTGAAATTGGATCGGCTACAGGCATTTTGATGAGCCTAAGATAAATGGCATTGAATCTAAGCTTACTTTATGACTATAGTTCATTGGAGTACAAGGTATTACACTGAACACACCTGTCTCTTTATTATTGGGTTCTAGAGGTATATTTAGAACATGAAACAGAAGAGACCTCTATGTTCACTCATACCTATACCCTTCTATTACTCGTGATGACTTTGTGACAAATTTAGGCATATCGTGCTTTTCTGAAAGAAATTTTATATAATCACTGAACCATGAAAAATTGGCCCTCTTTTGCCCTGAGAGGACCTGCTGCCAAGGTAAAAAGCATAATAATGTCAATTGAAATTAGTTCTGAAACCAGTCTTAAGGATATAGTTAGATTCAATTTGAGTTTTAGTTTTTGTTATTAACTCGTTAGTGTTTAGCAAATTTGTCCATTTATATTTGTCACAAGGTTTAGTATTTTGCGCAACAGCAAAATAAATACAGGTACTTTCTGTGCAGAGCTATCACAGAGTTATATCTGGTATATTGTGAATAGTTAACTAGTTTAAGTTAGAAGATTATGATCTAAGGTTTAATTTAAGCTTAAGCAATCTTTGAATTTTTTTTATTCTTTCCTTTCTTAACAAACCCAGTCCTCACCATACTACCACCTGCCAACAAGCATGGATGGGCTAGAGTAAATCAAATATACAATCCAATATATTTTGACACATGAACTTAAACGCAATAATCTCGCAATTATGTTCACTGGTTTTCAATGAAAGGTGGGCAGGGAAGCAAAATGAAATGCAGGTTTTGCATGTTTCACAAACCATTTCTGTGTTCAGTTTTAATCACACCTGCATTCCCCAGCACTTACAGCTTAACTAGCAAACTAAGTTGACACAGAAGCACAATTGAGCATGCAGTATAATAGTGTTCATCTGTTTTCTGCTGTCAAAGATGTAACTGTGGAGGTGGCGAGCTTCGGCTCTGGACAGAAAGAAGGCGATTCAAACCAACAGGTAATGTGATGATTCTCACCTATGTCTTATTAGAATGAGTTTATTAATGTGTGTCTCTGTGTGTCTTCAGGCTACAGGATAGATGAGAGAGAGAGGGAGATGAGCAGCAGCGTGTGTGTTGGTGAATAGAAATGAACATCCTTTTGAGTTGTCCCAAGCCTGCCTCCCATCTCCTTTGTCCCTATTAAGGAAAGTGTTACAGTAACATATCTTTTACAGCATTACAACAGACTCAATTTCATTGCTATTTTCATGCTGCTCTTTGCACAGTTACTTAGGTATTTGAACAAATATTACCATTTGCACTGTCACTTGTAACGTATAAAATTGCACATCAAGGCTGCACTGCAATTAACCTCATTTTTCTTATTCGTGCCCCCCCCCCTTTTTTAAATTGTGATTTATATACTGTATTTATTTGCTTCTTATATATCTTGTAGTTTTTGCTCTTAACATGCACTAGTAACTTCTGGTCACTTATCACAAGATATACAGTGTGCAATTTACAACCTGTCTTTGGGTTACTGTCTCTGTTGCTGCTTGATATTTGGAATTTCCTTCGGGATCAATAAAGTATCTATCTATCTATCTATCTATCTATCTATCTATCTATCTATCTATCTATCTATCTATCTATCTATCTATCTATCTATCTATCTATCTATCTATCTATCTATCTATCTATCTATCTATCTAAATGATGGTGAAACATTCTGTAGTCAATTGATTTTCATTTATTCATAGATAGGCATTTTCTATTTTCAACATGTAGTCAAGCACTTGTGGACAAGCCAATTTCACATGCCAAATAAAATAATGATAGTTTATATAGGAGGTGGGTAAGACAGGCAGAGCTGTGAGCTTTTTAGCACCTACAAGGTAAAACAGCCCAAATACAAATGGAGTGGTGGTAGCTCAACTGGTTAAAGCTCTGGGTTCGTTCATTCATTCATTCATTCATTCATTCATTGTCTATACCCGCTTATTCCTAGGACTCCTAGGGTCACGGGGGTCTGCTGGAGCCTATCCCAGCGCACATAGGGCGAAAGGCAGGGGTACACCCTGGACAGGTCGCCAGTTCATCACAGGGCCACACAGGCTCTGGGTTGTTAATCAGAAGATTATGGTTCAAGCCACCACCAATCCATTGTTGGGCCCCAAACCCCCCTGCTACAGAAGTGCTGCATCATGGCTGACCCTGCACTCTGACCCCAACCCTCCAAGGGCCCAGGGATATGTGAAGGAAGAATTTCACTGTGCAGTAATCTATATGTGACAGATAAAGGCTACTTAACTTAAATAGGTGAAATTACAAAATGCTGCAACTGAAAAATATATCCAAATAAAAATCTATCGCTGTAAAACCTTTAACCAGTTATATTTTTTTCCATATGCAGGCAAAAACTTAACATATCACAAACACAGCTGATTTCCTGAATAATTGGAATCCAGTTTACTAGCTAGCAAAAAGTGTGTGTGTGTGTGTGTGTAATTTGATTGCGTTACAACAGTACAGAATGTGCCAATGAATGTAATTCTCATGTAATTCACTGCACTAAATGTTGTTGCGCTCTATTTTCCAGGCCGCTTTTTTCTCCTCATCACACTGAACTTCTACTGAAAGCTAATCCATGAGCTCTTCTTTGATCTGTAAAATAAATAGAATTCATAATTCAATGTCTTTGGCCTACTGTTTCCTTATGCAGACTTTAGGGCAGATCTTAGACCCCTGCCCTTTGGTGGTGATGGTGGTGGGGGGATGGGGGTCGATCTCAAATTCAGGTTATATGTATTGAATCATTCATGAAATGCAAGAAGTCATACTTTTTTAGTTTCTCTGGAATGACCTAGAGTCCTTTTTGGCTTTACGGAAAGCAAAGACTCATTCAGGATGTGTGGTCTGAGATATCTTGGTTGCAAAATCAGTGCAAATGTGTAGAGACGGATCTGTTCTGACAGACAGATGGGCAAAACAACTCGAGAAGTCATCACAAAAAATTTCTCTGCCTCAGCATTCATTTCTCTGTGGCTGAGAGCAGAGGAAGGTAAATTCCAAACTCTGAGAACATTGCAGTGTGGAACCTTTCATAATACTTGTATAAATGTGCACTTGTTATTCAGAGATGCTGTCCACCCCATGACAGCGTCTATGGTGGTCCTGAGGAATGAAAGTGTTTACATGGAGAAATTTAGCAATATTGGCTTTGGGATTGTTTACTCACTCATGTATTCATCACGGATCTAGTAGCTGTGAGATGTTGTGTTTTAGATTTCCCTTTGAAATGATAAATCATATAGCTTAAATGATTGAATGCTTTATTATGCTGAATGCTTTAAAGAGGCGGACAGATGACAAAGGATGAGATTTTCACAGAAGCATCAAAGTTCATCGTATAAAGAGCATAACAGAGGACCAGTGAATGAGAACTGATGTGACTGAAATAATGTATTGGCCTGGTTGGTATAGTGATTTCATTTGCTAAAACATGTAACTTCAGAAGACAACAACAAAATAGTTAAATGTGAATGACAAATAAAATCAATGAAAAATGAGTATAAGGTTTCCAAATGCACTGTGAAAGCAATTATCTATTAGACAATCATTCCCATGCTACATGACTTTTTTCAGATTTTTTATAAATGTAAATCTGTCCTGATATTAATTTTTTTTATCTGGCCCTTGTGCTCAAGGTTATCTCTTGAATTTGTTGAGTTGTTTGACTTCAGCTAATGAATTAAGACTTTTTGGCCTAAATACAGATTTCTAACATGTTAAAGGTACAGAAAAATATGCTGTATAAATGCTGTAAAAAAATAACAGAAGAAGCTTTTTAATTCCAAGCACTGTTGGATAAAGCTTGTGTTTGGCCCCTGAACACTTGAATATTATATAATGACTGCAAAAACTCATTCTGCATTGGTGCCAGATGTTAAACAAACAACAAACAAATGAACAAACAAAACAACATATCTTGATGAATTAACTAGATTTCCTTATTTTGTAGAAATATCAAGAGACCATCATTTACCATACACACATACCACACCAGGTTATAGGTTATGTAACCCGGTTCCCTGAGAAGGAAATGAGACGCTGCGTTATGGCTGACGCTGAGGGACCGCTTCTGACGCACCATCGAGTTACCTCTAAAGGGAACCATGCTGAAGAGCTGAATGCTATCGTGTAAGATGCCCGAAAGCTAATCAGATAAAGGTAGCAGTTTTTTTTCCAAAGTAACCCAGTCATCATTACAAATCAGATATATAATCATTACAATGATTCAGGACACCAAATTTCAGCTTTATAGTATTCATGATTTTCTGGGAAACGTTCTTCTGCACAAGCCTTTTAAGTTTAGTGCAAATCCATGAGACTTCCAAAAAGTCTTTCTGTGTACACACATTGTACACTTTAATAAACCCTTGATATACAACTGGTAGACGATTGCAAGCTTGAATCTGGATGATGTCTCCCTGGCTGGTAGCAGATGTGTGATAAGGCAGAGCTGGATAGTGGATGGGAATTGTCAACCGACAGATAAATTATTTATGCAAATGCATTTAAATGTGTTATTAATACTAATTGCATGTTCCTATCCAATAAAATGCCATTAAGAATATTATTACTTTTCTTATTATTGTTTTTATTGTTGATCTTCATTCTCACCTTTGCTTCTCAACTGGGAATGTATGTATTGCGCTCGCAATGAAGGACTTCCACTCAAGTGTGTACATCCTTGATAAATCTGGACCATGCTATCACTAAAGGCCTTTAGTTGGATTGATGCCCTGTCTCTGACAGGGTGAAGTGTTTAAGGATGGGGTAAATCAGATCCAATAAGAGCAGATTTAAATGACTGCTGTGGCCTGTAATTGGTTCAGCAGATGACTCCTTAGCACAGGAGAAGCTGCCAGTGACCTTGGCTATGATTGCGCATCACTCTTTTGTGCCACAACCCACATTACTCTCTGTAAACATATCTAGCCCTGAAAGGGCCCCACTATGTGCCATGTCATTTGTGTAGAGGCCAGAATATTCAATGTACAGCCATTTTTTTATGCGTTTGAAACCAGAAAATGATATTGATGGAAATTTTGCTACTGCTTGATCATGATATTGTCTGGCCCTTGAGCGTGCTAATATTACCTCAGAAATAATGACTTAAAAAGCTAACGGTATATTCGTGCCAAACCTGAAAAAAGAACACATCCTGACCAATTAGCTTTATTTCCTAATCACTTAGCATATGACTTGCTACACATGAGCAATGCTTGGCAAGCATCCTTACTGGCTCCACTGTGAAGCACAGGTTTTATAATTTTTTTATTTTAGGCTCCTTAGTACTAGACAATTTCATCAATAACGCATACAAATGAAGGTTGGAAAGTAATTTGCTAGGTTTTTGCCCCCACAAGTGTAAACACTCAAACACAAGCATAAGCACTTCGGACACACCCCTCGTTGTGGTGTAATTTTCTCTCCCTCTCTTGTGCTGCTTTTCTTATCTTTCTTATACACCTTGCTACGTTAGCATTTTCTGCCAATCACTGTGTGACAGCTAACTTCACTGCATCAAACTGTGATCAAATCAGAGCCTTTTTCGTCTGGCAGTGAGAACAATGTATTCTGTTCTCTAATGAACTCCTGGCAGGAGAGCCACCTGCCTTTTTGCTTTGCCAGCCCATGCAGCAGCAACAGCAGGCAACCTTTACTTAATTACACAATTTTGCATTCAGGATTCAGCAAGGCAAAAAAAAAAAACCTTAGCTTTTAGTTGGAGTGCTGACTTTCTTATTATTGAGAAAGTATGGGGGTAAAGAAGCTGTAAAGTTATTATTGCAAAGAAACTGTGGGTGTGAGAGAGGGGAAAGAACAAAATATAATATTAAAAAAAACCACCTGTGACTATGGAACAAGTGCATATCACATTATTACAGTTTATTTAAATAATTTACCATGTTAATGTTTTAGTGATGTTATAACAACCTTGGCCCAATTGAACCACGGCAACATTTAAATCAATAAGTAAATTAGAAAGTAAAATGGATGAAAAAAATCCACATCATGTGTGCTGATTATGTGTACTTTCATGTTGCAGACAGCTTGGAGGTATATTGATGCTCTGTAGTATAATTCCACATATCAAGTTCAATAAAGTCACAAAATTTTATGGATACGTTTATAACTAGGACAGTTTAAACAAAGCTAGTTTAACACTACTCACATCCTCACAGATACAGGATGATTTGTAAAATGGTTCTCATAAAAAAAAAAAAAGATAGCTTCTTTAATCACATACTGTATGCAGGCCTTCTTTCAGTTTTGCATTTTTATTTAAATCTCTCATGGTGGGTAATGAGTACTTGTGCCTGAGTTGTTAGATTTAGTTCATTGAGGTAATATACCCTGCAATCTTGCCCATGATGAACTCATTTCGGGCTGTCAATGTACTAACTCTGTCTCAGTTTGTGGCAAAAAACGATTTGTCGGCTGCTGAGCTGTTCGGTCAGCATGATGCTTATAGCCATTCCTGCTATAATCCTCAGCACAACACAACAACACAGCTAATTAAGAACTTAAATCGGCTATAAGAATGAGGCTATTAAAAGAAAAAATTACATTATGAAATAGTAGAAAGTGAAGATCCCTTGCTTTTGTTCTCTTGTCCTTTTAGGAAGCTTATGGTGAAATATATAACTAAATAGTTATTGTTTTGTATTATATATTATGGAGTGTAATATTGGAGGGCTTACATTTCATGAATCATAGTTTTCTATTTTTATGGGAGCCATAAGTAGTTGCGCAGCAAGGCACATCTCAGAGCTCCAGGGTCTCCAGGTTCATCCTATTCTTGGGTTACTAGCTGTGTGGAATTTTGCATGTTCTCATCATGACCACATGGGTTTCTTCTGGTTTTTCCAGTTTTCTGCCATTACCCTGGCATCCAATTCAGGGTGCATTCTTTCCTCACACCCAGTGATCCTTGGGTTCTGGATCGTATTATCAAATTTAGTTTGGTAAGAAAGCAACAAACAACATGCTGAAGATTTCCATTAGCAAATATTGTACTTGAATTTATCATTGTTATAAATCTAAGCACAGCAAAGAAATGAATGATGGAAGAACACATTTGTTCATTAAGGAAAACATGTTGAACTGGTCTAGTACACAAGGCAGGATGTTCGAATAAATGCATCTATCAGTGTACAGCCACAGGCAGCTGTATATACAGATATTCTTGTGCCACCCCAGGAGATGGGAGAATGGAATGAGGACACTGGAAGCAGGGTTTGCACAAGGAAGTGATGCTTTGTTACTGTTATCAAAAATGATACATTTCTGCTGCACTATTAGTTTCAAGAAGAATAAAAAACTGTCAGGGTGACACCGTCATAGCTCTGCTTTCAGCTCCCACAGGCATCATTCTCTCTCAGGGCAGGTTCTCTATCGTTCTCTTTAACTTTTAACTTACAGAGTAGATATAAATAGATGTTGGAGGTTATATATATATATATATTTAAAATACATTGAGAAAGTGTATGAAAGTGTGAATCAAAAACAGGCAAATGACTGTCATAAAGGGAAAGGGAAATGAAACAAACCCAAGAGAGAATGGTATTAATAGAGTGTTCATGTGACATGAGCAACAGGTGAGTTCAATCACCAGTCCAGAGATGCAGGGTGAGTGAATGGGTCATATGATCTAGTTTCAGCCTTGTTGTCTTTTAGCTGAGTTTTCCGGGAAATGGAAATGTGACAGCGATTAGGGTTCTTTGTAAGATATTTTCAGTTATTTCAAATGAGCTTTCTATGGGTCAGAAGAAACAATGCGTTTAATGAGATTACTGAACAATTAGTGTCTAGCAATAATGCTGACTGCACATAAAGGTCAACAAGAGTAGTGACAGACACAAGCACATGATAGATTGATGCTTAACTTAAGATTATAAGACCAGATGTTAAAATCAGTGCAATGTAGCCGATCATATCCACTGATGATGATAAACATCAAGAAGCAGACTGATGACTTTTCCTAATGAATGAACACATATCTGTTTCCAAGTTCGTCATTTGTTGCAGGAATGTTCTTTTCTCTAAGCAGATGCCAAACCCAGCTGCCTTATACTACATTTCAGAGAATTGGCTTTGAACTATTGGGATGTGGAAGGGGGGGGGGGGCTTCAGAAAGTGTCAGAGAGCTGAAATTGGGGGAAACAGATACCGCAGATATGAAGAGGACAGCTGTAGAGAATATGAATGAGGAAAATATGGATATTTTTCTGTGACAGCTTGTCATTTCCTGCCTTTCCAGAAAGGGACAAATCTATATTATTAATGTGTACAGCCAAGAACAACAGTCCACCTTTTACCCCTGACTCTTATCCTCAGCCTGCCACCTACACTACATGTGCACATTCTCTAATTACACACTGCTCATGTTTAATTAATCATGTTCAGACCTCTGCAATCACTTATATATTTAAAATGCGTCAAGGAGAGAGAGAGAGAGAGAGAGAGAGAAAGAGAGAGAGAGAGAGAGAGAGAGAGAGAGAGACTAATAGAAGCTTTTCAGGTTTTTAAAGTGCTCTTCAAAAGCCCATTGCACTACATACTGAAGTCCTAAACTGATTGGCGGAGGTGATAGAACATAAAATATGAGTTTTCAAGGGTTTAATTACTTTTCCTTCACAGCTGGATTGTGTCCAGAATTATTACACAGTTGCATGCAGAGACCTCATCCTCTACCAATTTTGTTGCTTAGATGCTTCCTTCAACTAATGAAATATTTTGTATACCGTTATTGCAACTATACAGTTTTCTTATAAATATAATTAACCAGAGAAAGAGAGTGAGAGAGAGAGAGAGAGAGAGAGATTATTTGGCATTATTTAATGATTGACATGCAGGAGCAATCTAGTAGACCACAGTAGTTGAACTATATCACGTACTACAATAAGAACACATTTTTGAACCATTTATACAATATAAAAATACCACTTTATAAATCAATTTACACCTGAATAGTCAACGTTTAGAGAAATGAATACTGTCACATCACACAGCTTCACCTTCACAGTATAATCTACCTTTTTTCTACAAAAAAAACTATTCTGTTTTGCTTCTCATGACCTTTTTATATCCAACTTCATACCATGTCCACATAGTTACTTGTACAATGAGGGAAGATAGAAAATGGTAACAAATGATTGCAGGCACGCTGGCCATTCTGCTGCCTGATACATTATTGATCTGAGCACTTGCAGGAGTGACAGGTGAAGAAGATGGAGAATCAAACTAATTTTGAAGCTGGAACAGAAAAAAGAAAATCTGTTTCAGTCCATTTCTGTGATGATCACTTCATGACTTTATACAAAAAATTGCCACATTGGACTATTGGAGAATAATATGTATTGGATTTCACATTAATGCGGAACAAATTGAATCCTTTCAATAACTGACAGCTTTGTTGCATTAGATAATTAGTGTGTGTTTGTGTGTGTGTGTGTAAGTGTGAAAAAAAGGTGAGGGAGCGTTCTTTGTAGTGTGCAAAACAGATTAATGTATGACATTGTTTTATTTTCCTGATGAATGTAAATAAACTGTCTATTTAATTACTATGTTATTGAAGTTATTTTTTTGTTTTTTGATTTATGGTTAATATTGTATGGATTTGGGATAAATAAAATTGTGCATGATTATTCAGCATACTTTTGTGGTAGAAGATGAAGCTGCTATCATTTTAATATTAGAAGCTCTTGGACAGATATGAGACCAAACTTACACACACACACACACACACACACACAGTAATTATCTATCTATATAATTATTATTATTTAATAAAGTATGTTATTTTTGGTTTATAATGTAAAAAAGAGCTTGTTAAAAATAACATGGGACTATATAACATATTTCTTTAGCAAAGTGCGATCTTTCATCACAAATATCAACAGAATGCAAATGCACTCTCAAAAAACTGGTCTGTTACCAAGGCAAAACACTAGTGTTAACCAGCAAATGTGAAAATAAAACCCTCTCATTCCTGTAAGAATCTTGCATTAACCTTTGACAGTAGTAACTTGTTTCAGTGAAATTACACTGATTTATAAAGAAAAATCCTTGCACATATATACCCACTGCATGCCAGTACTACACATCATCCTTTTTTTTTAAGAGTGCCTTGGAAAATAAATGATTATTATAGATCTAGAATCACTTTCGACTTTAAAAACGAAATACTGCACTTTTAATGCGACTCCTCACATTTCACCACTATTGCTCAGAGCTTGTGATGAGCCAAAAGCCGTTATGTTAGCAGGCCAACTTGCTGTCTGAGATCACTGGCTGGATCGAAGGTAATAGGAACATGTCATGAGCTGAAATCAGTGCTTCACACAGCTGGACATTTGCCTGTAGCTCTGCTAACTGTTAGGAATTCATCACGGTATCTCAGAGGAGAAGTATAATGGCACATATGAGAACTATGGCCTTTATCTTTTCAAGTGTAATATAATAGCACAGCAGGTTCTAACACAGATTGTGCCTCATATCTTTGATTAGCTTTAGGATTTTACCCAGGAAGGACACTGTACATTGTGTTATATGATGAACACTATAGATCCATTGTTGTGGCAGATATTGTAATGCCTGCCATGTCTATAGTCCTGAGTACAAAATGTGCATCAATAACCTCACTGCATCAGTGGGTAGGAAGTATTTGTAATAACTGATAAAAAACTACAAAAGTAGAATTTTGCATTTTAACAGCAATTTTTTGTTTTCAGAA
This sequence comes from Hemibagrus wyckioides, assembly GCF_019097595.1. Taxonomy (NCBI): domain Eukaryota; kingdom Metazoa; phylum Chordata; class Actinopteri; order Siluriformes; family Bagridae; genus Hemibagrus; species Hemibagrus wyckioides. Next base: position 9,762,912 of record NC_080733.1, on the reverse strand, counting down.
TAAAAAAAAAAAAACTTTATAGAAATACTTGAATGAATAAATGCAGCAGTGTGTTTATGTATTTGTCTCCATCTCTATGTATTTTTGCATGTTGCAAAAAATATATATATTATTAAACATTTAATATAGCTGTAGAAGGTTTTACCTGATCATTAAGGTTCTAGATTATTCATAATAATTTTGTTCTAGAAGATGAGGCAGCTAGGATTTTGATATTATTTGCACTTGGAAAGACATGAGATTCAGAATGCTGTAATATTATTTAATTAATGGTATTCAAAATATGGAATTAATATAATACTTTGTTTCTGTTTATGTATGCATTTTCAGGTGCTTCTTGACCCAATTATAATGCCATCTGTTGACATTATTGTTGTTAAACATCTATAACATACAGTATATTTACATTTCTAGCTTTGTTGAGAGGTTATGTGCCATAACCAAGAATTTCATAGTCTGTTTCATACAAATAGACAGATTTTACCACCCAGACAAAACTAATGACCCTAATGATCCTATCTAACTACAAATGAAATTATAGTGCATAGCAAGCTGGAATACTCAAACTCAGACATGTCAGGTTTGTTGTTAATAAACCACTGTGTTTAGTTACTGTTTATTCCTCAAATATTAGCAGTATCTTTATCTGCATATTTGGATTTGAAGTTGAAAAACACTGTAGAAAGAGAAAGAAGCCATTTTTTCATTCACAAAATCTAACATCAAACAATTTACAGAACTTTATTTAAATACTGAATGTGAACAAATTCTCAGCTACACCACTTGAATTTATAACTGGTCTCAACAAGATGTCCCATGGATCTTTTTCTTTCTACTGTTCAGTAAACTGTCCTTCAAAACATCAACGTCTTTCCTAAATTAGTGGACTGTTGTTTAATTGACAATACTAGGCATTTATAATATTTGATCAGATTTTGTTTTGCATTTGTTCCACACAAGATCAGAAAAGTTCTCTGGAATCTGGACCAAAGTCTACCAAGAAGGTGTATGGATAAGCGGATGCTAGATAAACTGGGGTCCTCAAAATTAATATTCATACGAATTTTCTGTGCAATTTTCCAGTGATGCAGTTCATTAAAAGCACAGAATAAAGGTACAAGTTAATAGAAACTGACTACAGATTAAAAAATATTAAACATTCACCTTCTATTAATTTCTGTATATGTGTCTGTTTATCAAATGTTCATTCCAACTAATGTATTTGGTTACATCCCTATGATAGAGATGAAATGTCGACCTCTCTAGTATAAATAGGTTGTGAGAACACAATGAGGTCAAATGTACTTTCAATCAGCTTGTATAGAGTCTCTATATTACAACATCAATCATCTGGCAGCCAACAAAGGCTGGCGTGGCTTCTTTCTCACCTGTCGCCTGAGGTGTTGGTAGAATGATGAAGCAGTCCACAGCCATGGCTATTCGATTACGCATAGTGCTGTTGTTGCACCAGAAAAAAAGAAGTGAGTGAAGGCTCCATGTCTCAGCCTACTCTTATTTCAGTCACTCCTGTAGTTTAATATCACACTATGAACAAAGCCATTTCAAGTGCTGCTCAAATCCCTAAGGAGGAATTGATCCAAACACAGTTTCTTCAAGGCAAAACCCAAACATTTATTTCTGTTTATTATTGGACTCTATGATTAAAAAATCTTAATTGTGATGCCCCATTGAATAAGAGATATCCTTCTCAGAGTTGCCTCATTATGGATTTGTTCATCTAAACAATTTACAAAACATTAAAACATACCATTAAAATGGAAAAGTCTCACACAGCACTAAATGATCCTAGCTAACAGCCTCTTTGTGTTGTGCTTAGCGTTGTTGGTGCTAATTTGTTAGTTGGTATTGTATCATTGTTGTTCCTGTGGGAAGTTATCAGCTGTCTTTCCAGCGACTTTCAACATCAAATTAATGAGAAACCCAACGTATCCAACATTAAGTCTAAATGTAGCTGCTAACTGAGCTATTTATGGGAAACTGTTAAAAATTGGCATGCTTATCCTAATATTAAGACTCTTAATTAATTCAGTGTGAGAATAATTCACAAAGCATTTTAACTCTAAAAGCAGGTCCAAAGAACTAAATGTCTGCTGTCAGCAATTTAAGAGCATAGTCAAGTTAATATGCTAGACATATTTAATGACAATGAGCTTTAAAAACGCATTGTGTCACAGTATTTAAATAACTGTGGCGGAAATGAGGGCAGTGCCTCATTTATTAAGTGATCCATAGTGCCAAAGACGGTAGGAACATTTTCTTGTCCCTTCGCAAAATGTACTTTACTTAAACAGATGAAATGTATAAATGTTACCAATCGAATTTTATTGGTCTACGTGTTGCTTAATTGCTGTCATACAAATTCCCGAACTTCAGGTGAAATTTCTTACACTGGTTAAGAGCGATAGATTAAAAGCGAGAGAGATGGATCACGTCTTATATTCTAAATTAACAGGATTACACATGCAACGGAGATTTGTAAGTAATCCTGCATGCCTCTGCTTGCTAGCACTGTCATGACATTACTTTGAAGCCTCACTTCTCTGACATTTACATTTTAGTACATAGCAGGCAGACAAATATTTCTGTTTAACAACCCTAGCCCATTTTCTTGTTATTTAATTCTGTGTAATCTATAGGAGACTGTTTGCTTGTATATCAGTCCTCTGCCTGTGCTTGTTGCTCCACCCCATAAATATTTCACAAAACATGTGTTCTACCTCCCTGACTGATTTTTATCGGCAGGGTGATTTTAAAAGTGTCTGGTGTGACATGACCAGAGACATTTGCTTTAAATATCCATATGAGGATTTGCACTCTATAAAAGAAAGTAATCAAAATGTTTATGATAAAACTGATACAACAACAATATCTTAAGTTGATGTCTTTATACGATTAAAGATAAGAACCTCTACATTTAGATCATCTGCTCAGGTGTTGTAATCCTTATAATAATAATAATATAATATAATGTTATAACTTTAGTGCGTAAAAGTGACTGGGGTTTGGGCAGAAATGGTGATCAGGGGGTCTCTCTTAGTATTTTCAGTCCTAACAGGTTAACTTTTATACGTAAATATATATATATCAAAAGCTGTTTCTAATTTCTAGGCCTCACTACTGTACAGTGAAAACAAATAAACCTCCTTCCCCTCAGCTAAGCTCACTTCCTTTGTTAAAACTACATTCTGTATGCATGTGTTAGGTCAGGACCCAGAACTAATTTCTGGACCAGAAAAATGTAAATCAAAGCCTGTAAGGTAAAGATACCATTTGGATATGTTTCTTAGCAATAAAAAGTTTTCTTTTATATCTATAGCCAAATTTGAATACATTCTTTGGACTGAACAGATAATACAGGTACAAATAGGAAGCACATTCAGGTCTGGGGTCCTTCAGGGCACAGCAATAAAGCTGTGCAAATAGAAGTTTTGTACTTTTATGTGTTCAAGCAATCAGATACGGTGCTTATGGGCATAGACAGGCATATACAAAGCTTGCAGGACAAAATAGATGACATTCATTAATGTGGAAATGCATTTATATTGTTCATTCATCCTAAGTAACTAACTGGTGAAGATCATAATGGCTTAAATTAGGTTAGTGATTAAAAAACAATAAATGTATAAATAAAAATAATAACCACAAAAAAGAGTGCTGTAAATATCTCTATAAAAAAGAAGCATCCCTCTGGATTAAGCCATGCAATATTTTGGTGTGAAATATAGAGAACATATAGATACAAATATTTAGAGCACTTCCCTAATTATAATAAATTTGTTGATCAAATGCTTCCAATGGTAATGCCAGCATAAGCATCAGCTGCATTTAGACAAAACTTTATTTTGCCAAAAGGTAAAGAGGTAAAATAAGAAAAATCATTAGACATAGAAACATAGAAAACATTATTAGTCCCTTGTCACACAAAGAGATTGAAGAAGTCAGTGAGTGGAACATTCCTGTCTTCCATATGAACAGTCTTGCCTTTTTCTGCTCTTTCCTTTTCCTTCTCATGGGGCTTTGTGCTTGTTCTCTGCCAAAAAGAAAGTTTCCAGACTTTTCCACTTTACAGATTTAGCCCAAAGTAGTAATAAAGGCATGTGGCCAGAACATTAATCTAAAAGAAACTTAAAAAATAGTTTTTTCATAAGTGAACCCTGAAGATGATATGCATAATTATAAAGACTATATGACATACCTGCTAAACATTTCTACCTTTTGTTTCTACTTTTCTGTATTTTTGGACATTGGATTCAGATCCTGTCCTAGAAATGCTTGATTCAAGGCAGGAACACAACACTGATAGGACACCAATCAGGGGTTCGTCCAGACAACTCCAGATAGACAGTATACATTTTCTGTTACCCCAAATCTTGACCATCCTACACTTTCCCCCCCAGATTTATACAATAGAACTACTGTAACATTTAAACAGTTTGAACATGTGTGTGTGGAATATTTCTCACACTGATGTACCAGTCTAGACTTATGTTGTTATGGGAAAATAATCTACAACAGGGTGAGTTGAATTAGCCCAATGCCAAGAAAATGAAATGTGAATTCTACTTGACATCTAACTTTGTGTGCTCATGCAGAATTGGTGATAAATGAGCAGCATTGTTTTAACACTTGTCTGCATAATTTATGTACATCTGGGTGATTAAAAATTACATTTACTAGATGGCATGTCAGAGCAAAAACATCCTTCCAGGTTTTCAAATTAAACTTTAAAATGTTTAGTGATTTCATGCACAGTAACATTGCAGTAATGACTGATGAGCTCGGTCTCTCTTAAAACTTTCTGTTGTGACAGTGACTGTTGTCTGACCCATCTGACCCTTCACCCAGTAGTTACTAATATAGAAAATCCACTAGCCTTGTAGGGACAACAGACATTTCAGTAAATTTGAAGGTGACATAAGAGGTTTTAAAATTCAAACACTGACCATAAAAGAAAAATCAATCAGTTTGTGTTAGTACTCAGTGAAGAGTAGTGTACACAGAGTAGAATAGTGCACAAATATGTGATTTGAGACACACTGCTAATTTGTTTAATGAAGGTAGATTGATGAGAACATGTGTCAGCATTTTTTTCATTGCAGTATGCTAGTGCAGTGCAGAAAAGTGAATTAATTTAATTAAAGTGTGACTTGTTTTGTAGTTTCTTTTGCAATGTATGTAAATCAAGCTGACTTACATGAGGTAGTGATATATATATATATATATATATATATATATATATATATATGGATGATCACACACACACACATATATATGTACACACACACACACCGATCATCCATAACATTATGATCACCTGTCTAATATTGTGTTGTCCCCATCTTTTGCTGCCAAAAGAGCCCTGACATGTGGAGGCATGGACTCCACTAGATCCCTGAAGGTGTGCTGTGATATCTGGCACCAAGATGTTTGCAGCAGATCCTTAAAGTGCTCTAAGTTGCAAGGTGGGGCCTCCATGGATCAGACATGTTTGTTCAGCACATCCCACAGATGCTCGATTGGATTGAGATCTGGGGAATTTGGAGGCCAAGTCAACACCTCAAACTCATTGTTGTGCTCATCAAACCATTCCTGAACCATTTTTGCTTTGCTGCTGAAAGAATCCACAGCCAACAGGGAATGCCGTTTCCATGAAAGGGTGTACATGCTCTTCAACAATGCTTAGGTAGGTGGTACGTGTCAAAGTAACATCCACATGGCCCAAAGCATGACTCTGCCTCTGCCGGCTCACCTTCTTCCCATACTGCACCCTGTTTCCATGGGTTCCCCTGGAAAGCGACACACACACACACACACACACACACACACAACAGGCCATCCACGCAATGTAAAAAAAAGCGTGATTAATCAGACCAGGCTACCTTCTTCCACTGCTCTGTGGTCATCATTTTTGGCACTTTCGGTGGTGCACTGCGGTCAGCATGGGCACCCTGGCAGATCTACAATGCAACAAACTGTGATGCACTGTGTATTCTGACACCTTTCTATCAGAACCAGCATTAATGTCTTCAGCAATTTGAGCAACAGTAGCTGGTCTGTTGGATCGGATCACACAGGCCAGCCTTCACTCCCCACGTGCAACAATTAGCCTTGGCCACCCATGACCCTGTCTCTGGTACACCACTGTTCCTTCCTTTCACCACTTTTGATAGATACTGACCACTGCAGACCGGGAACACCCCATAAGAGCTGCAGTTTTGGAGATCCTCTGATCCAGTTGTCTAGCTCTCACAATTTGGTGGTTGTCAAACTCGCTCAAATCTTTACGCTTGCCCATTTTTCCTGCTTCTAACATTAAATTTGAGGACAAAATGTTCACTTACTGCCTAATATATCCCACCCACTAACAGGTGCCACGATGAGAAGATAATCAGTGTTATTCACTTCACCTCTCACTGCTCAGAATGATCGGTGTATATATATATATACACACTCTATTGCCAAAAGTATTCGCTCACCCATCCAAATAATCAGAATCAGGTGTTCCAATCACTCCCATGGCCACAGGTGTATAAAATCAAGCACCTAGGCATGCAGACTGTTTTTACAAACATTTGTGAAAGAATGGGTCGCTCTCAGGAGCTCAGTGAATTCCAGCGTGGAACTGTGATAGGATGCCACCTGTGCAACAAATCCAGTCGTGAAATTTCCTCGCTCCCAAATATTCCACAGTCAACTGTCAGCTGTATTATAAGAACGTAGAAGTTTTTGGGAACGACAGCAACTCAGCCACGAAGTGGTAGGCCACGTAAACTGACGGAGCGGGGTCAGCGGATGCTGAGGCGCATAGTGCGAAGAGGTCGCCAACTTTCTGCAGAGTCAATCGCTACAGACCTCCAAACTTCATGTGGCCTTCAGATTAGCTCAAGAACAGTGCGCAGAGAGCTTCATGGAATGGGTTTCCATGGCCGAGCAGCTGCATCCAAGCCATACATCACCAAGTGCAATGCAAAGCGTCGGATGCAGTGGTGTAAAGCACGCCGCCACTGGACTCTAGAGCAGTGGAGACGCGTTCTCTGGAGTGACGAATCACGCTTCTCCATCTGGCAATCTGTTGGACGAGTCTGGGTTTGGCGGTTGCCAGGAGAACGGTACTTGTCTGACTGCATTGTGCCAAGTGTAAAGTTTGGTGGAGGGGGGATTATGGTGTGGGGTTGTTTTTCAGGAGCTGGGCTTGGCCCCTTAGTTCCAGTGAAAGGAACTCTGAATGCTTCAGCATACCAAGACATTTTGGACAATTCCATGCTCCCAACTTGGTGGGAACAGTTTGGAGCTGGCCCCTTCCTCTTCCAACATGACTGTGCACCAGTGCACAAAGCAAGGTCCATAAAGACATGGATGACAGAGTCTGGTGTGGATGAACTTGACTGGCCTGCACAGAGTCCTGACCTCAACCCGATAGAACACCTTTGGGATGAATTAGAGCGGAGACTGAGAGCCAGACCTTCTCGTCCAACATCAGTGTGTGACCTCACAAATGCGCTTCTGGAAGAATGGTCAAAAATTCCCATAAACACACTCCTAAACCTTGTGGACAGCCTTCCCAGAAGAGTTGAAGATGTTATAGCTGCAAAGGGTGGACTGACGTCATATTGAACCCTATGGATTAGGAATGGGATGTCACTTAAGTTCATATGTGAGTCAAGGCAGGTGAGCGAATACTTTTGGCAATATAGTGTATATATATATATATATATATATATATATATATATATATATATATATATATATATATATATATATATATATATATTGTGATATGACACACAGTGGCACCAAAGTAAAGAAAAGGGGGATTTTAAGTGTTTAAGTCATTATTAAGAGTTTTGTTTAGCATGCTGCTGCAGTAACCAATTAGATCAGTTTCACTCATTCTCTTTAAGAGCCAGCTGTGTGCAGTGTACTATAGAAGTGTTTAAAAATGACATACAAATAGATTTAAATAAATCTGCTGGCTGACAGATTTCTTGTCTCTGTCATTATATTGTAGTGGTAGTTTAATAAAGTAGTCATTCAAATTTAAGTTTTAATTTTGCAACCTAATAGTACAAATGCTTATAATGCCTAAATATACAGAGGGTTTCATAAGCATAATAAACAGTTCAAGGTAAAAGTTCACAAGCCACACACTTCAGACTGATAAGCACATTTTTTGCACATCAAATAATATCCTGTTATAAACATGAATTACAAAAGTAAATAAGTAAACAGGATTCACTAGTAACTGATGTATATGATCCAAAAGTAACAGCATTCATGATCTTAATTTGGAATGTGCCATCATGAATATGCGAAAACATTTGGATGAATTTGATCTATTTGAATTAATGCATGTTTTTTGGTCTTAATATAAACACTAAATGCTTACCTAGTGTTTTCTTCACAAGGAATCATGAGCATCCATGGATCTGGATGCTCATGAGTTACTACATAGTGTACTAATTTTGTCTGATCACATTACGAGCAAACATATGTTTAATGGGTGGAAAATTCATTTATTTGCAAAACTGCCACATCTGTTTTAACAAATTGCTACCTATAATAGGAAAATCAAAACCCGGTTCCTGAGAGCTTTATGTAGATAATTTGCTTCACACCAGCACTAAATGTAAAAACAATTTCACACTTTAACAGTTTTATATAACTAGACGTATGTACAGTTTTTGGAACTTTCAATACTGTTGAAATTATGCTTTAAGAGTGGGTTTAGATAAGCATAAAAAGAAAATTAAAGTGCAGCAAAAAAAAAAATAAAAATAAAAAATCCAGAGGCGTGATCTGACCTCGTGAACTGACTGTGTGTTAATTGCTGCTTAAGATAAAAACATGTGTGTTTAGCTAAATGATACTTCATTAAATCTTTGTAAGTGAACTGGCTTACAACTGCATTCTTTGTTCTTATTTGTTACAGATATAACAATCTGTTGTAGTCTTTTTCATTCAGCAAATGGGCTGATAAATACTGAACACCCAGAAAACTAGGTCAAGAAGTGATGAGGGGAAAAATGGACAGGGCTTGAATGAATTAGAGTTCAAAGTCAGAAAAACAACAATTCATATAACAATAGAAAAAAAAAAGATTGATCCAATACAATACACTGTGTCTCAATTCTTGAACAAATTCTGCTTTTGTCTTGTTGTATAAAGCAAGAAATATAGTCTAAATATTAGGTGAGAATATCACTGACTTCAAAATGTGTTTTTTCCCCCCAGGCTGAATATAATACGCCAACATGTCCATACACTAATACTAGCACACCAATATCATGATTAGGAAGCTACTTTTTCAGAAACAGGAGTGTGGGATGTTCATTACAGCCCATAAAATATGTATTTGATGAAAAACAGTCTACTTTATTATGCTGTTAAAGGTATCAGTTAATATGCAGATGTACTACATTGAAATCCACATATAGAACAAAACTATATTTGTATGCCGTGTTGTTAAATACCAACTTGTTCCTGTGTCTGTGCTAAGATGGGGTCTTGGGTGGTGGTGACGCATTTTACCACATTTCTGGACCAAAGTGGTTTCAAAATCCCACTGAGAAGATTTTGAATGTCACAACCACTTTCGGCCATTCTAGCCACGTCTGTGCAGTATTAATTTATAGCCACTAAAAGAACAATAGGCCCCAAATGGAGAGGAGGAAATAGGCTTGTGCCCAAACAAAATAGCAGTATGCTGGCATTAGCCATCAAACTTTTGCTTGTACTGGCATGAAAACAGAGCTCAGTGACCAAAGCTCAGGATCAAATGCAGACATTTGGAGCTGTGAGGCATCAACACTACCTGTGCCCTAGCCAACAAGTGATGGTAAAAATAAAGAGACAAATAAAGAATGTAGTATACAATCTTTTTGTGTCAGGCAATCATGTAATTCCAGAAACTCAACATGAGTGCTCTGTGTGATCTTTCAAATCCAACTGTATGAATATTGGATACACAGCATTATATCACTTAGTAAATTCATGTCAAACTTTGTTTTTGTTTGCGTTTGTTAACAGTGGGATATAAGGCACACTTGTAAAGTAGCATACAGAGTACAGGTCTGTGGTGCTCCAACAAACAGCATGCATATCTTGCACAATTTTTCTGTGAAATGGGCAAAAGGCATCGTTTCACTTTTGGCACAGTTTGGAGCCAGCCAAGTCATGTGTAGATCATCGACATTGCTAGCATCCATCAAACAACTCTGAATGGCTTTTCAGTTTTCATTTACAGATTGGAAAATGTCACACTGTAATGTATCATATTCCTACAAGAAGACAAGTTTTGCCTCTATAGGAAAGAGGCAGAAGATTATATGCATTAATTCTTTGTTAGCTCAGACATTTAGTGCTAAATCAAGAATACTATTATATAGTTAGATTATGTGATTTACACCGATCAGGCATAACATTATGAGCACTGAGAGGTAAAGTGAATAACACTGATTATCTCCTCATCATGGCACCTGTTAGTGGGTGGGATATATTAGGCAGCAAGTGAACATTTTGTCCTCAAAGTTGATGTGTTAGAAGAAGAAACAATGGGCAAGAGTAAGGATTTGAGCGAGATTTACAAGGGCCAAATTGCTACACAACTGGATCAGAGCATCTCTAAAACTGCAGCTCTTGTGGGGTGTTCCCGGTCTGCAGTGGTCAGTATCTAGCAAAAGTGGTCAAAAGAAGGAACAGTGGTGAACCGGCGACAGGGTCATGGGTGGTCATTGATGCACGTGGGGAGTGAAGGCTGGCCCGTGTGATCCGATCCGATCCAACAGACCAGCTACTGTTGCTCAAATTGCTGAAGACGTTAATGCTGGTTTTAATAGAAAGGTGTCAGAATACACAGTGCATCTCAATTTGTTGTGTTTTGGCAGCAAAAGGGAGACCAACACAAGATTAAGCAGGGGGTCATAATGTTATGCCTGGTCAGCTTATATAGTACACTTTTAGTGTGTATTATTATTACATCTCCAAAACAGCAGACAGCAACAAAAAAGATTGTGGTTAACTGAGATTTTAACACTCTTCTTGTTTTATATATTGGACTACAGTACCATAATTTCAGCTATTTGCAGGATGAGGGTCAGCTGTTTCACAAGAAACATTTTACTATCGCGAATAAAGTCTGGAATTTGCAGCTGTCGGTAATTAACTATGCACAATAATATGTGCACCACCAAGCCTTGCACTGAGGAAACTACTAACAAAATGGAAATTTCTCAAAATGTTTGAAGGACTCCCAAGTAGTAGCATGTTTAAAAAACAAGTGCATAGACCCTGCTGAGTGAAACTGGGCAGATATATTCAGTAAATATAGTTTTAATTACAATGAGAACTCAGGATGGTACTGCATCCTGCATCCAGCAGCTGCTGTGCTCATTAATCTGGCCTAGTTAGACTGAAAGAAAAAAACCTTCATTCTACTTATTTTGTAGTTGCATTCTGATATTATCATGTAAACATATCTAGCTCTTGGATTCATCAGTTTATCTTCATTCTGATCAGGGTTGTGGTGGATCCAGAGCCAATAACCACACAGACATGGGGAGAAGATGCAAAATTCCAAACAAACAGAAACCTGAGCTTAGGAACAAATCCAAGAGCTTGGGGCTGGAGCAAAAATTATGCTTACTGTGACACAGTGCTGCCAATACCTAGCTAGTAAAAGGCTAATTATAGTAATTATTGTGTGTGGTGTGGTTGTTGGTGCCACACAGGTTGGTTTAAATGATTAACAAACTGATGGTTACCTTAGATTTTCAAAAAGAATGATGTGGGAAAAACATCATCCAAAAAAAACCTAATGAGTGTCAGTTCTTTTTAAAACCCTAACCAATATCAACAGCACACACCCTACTTGGAAATAAAGTTAAAATGATCATTATTTACATTAAAATATTCACTACCCAGCTTCTGTAGGTGCTAAAAGTGCCGTACATCTGTTTACTAAACTTTGATTCCAAATGAAGGTTAATGTCAATGCAAATGTTTGCATGTAATGTAAATCTGACCCTTATTTGATTTCATTTTGTAGTTGAATGTAATATGGCATCTCAGGATTTTTTCAAGAGTGCCCATGCTTGTTTTTTGGCTTCCACAGTAATCTCAGCACAGCTTATTCATGCAATGTAAATTTTAATGAATAAGGTCTAATGGTTAGCTAACCAGGCATGGGTCTTTGTACCCTAGACAGACTTTATCCCCAGGCTTAATGTCCTTGCAGTTGAGTGTAATGTTGAGATGGATGGGCCTGATGTTCTCTCCACACCAGGTCAGGCAGTGAGATTGCATGCCTGATACCGTCCCCCATCTTGCTGGCTGTGACATCGCTCCAATCAATACTGCTCCCAGATGCGCCGTCCTTCAAACTGGCATGCTGAGCAATATGTCCAAAGAGTTTGGAACCAGAATGCGATAGGGATTGGTGGGTACTCACCCACAACACACACCCCACAATATAACAACTCCATGTGGACCACTTATTATAGCTCAGGAAGGCTGTTTGTAAGGAAAGACCTTCCACACTCTTACTGACCCTGTCCAATTCTTCCATCTTTTCTTGACATAATGTGATCTACAGGACACATTCTAGAGTTCAAGCTATGACCTGAACTCTGAGAGACCCCATTTCCATCACCTGCTCTTCTTATTCACTTTTTCTTTCCTTAATCCTGTCTCATCTACAGATTACACACATTTTTAAGGCATGGATTTGGATGACAGGCTCACTCACATTTTCAACATTAAATATAAAGACCAAATTTACTGACTGTTGCCACTACAAACCAGTGTTCAAGCACAGCTTTTAAGTATGAAATCTATTCAAAAGGTCTAATAAACACTTACAGCACTTAACAGATGTTTTCTATAAAGGTTAACTCAGAGGTATGGAAACAAACAGCTCACATTTTAAACTTAAATATATGGGTATATATTTTTATTTAAACACATAACCCAATGCAATTTGCTTTCTTAAACAGGGCATTTTGGACAAATTGCTGGCTTTGACATTACATCTCCTCAACTCCTGTTAACCTTACTGAGAGGAACGTATCTTATAAGGCTGTACAACAGTGACCCGTTGGTACAGGATGCACTAGTCCTTGACTTGCCTCATCATCTACTATATGCTTTCCTTTATTTAGCAGTGGTTCTTCCCACAGGATTCAGCAACTTGCCTATAGAGAACTACTTGTGGCCCTCAAAACAGATAGCAGGACCTTGGTTTCCATTAGTGCTCTCACTGGTGGTCAGAACCCTCTGGTGGATTCTGTACTATCCCAAAGGGATATAGAGATATGGCGCACTCATTTGGGCCACCTCTGCTTGTGGGTTTGACTGCCCACTAGCATAGAACTGTGACCCAGCGGGGCAACACAAGAGTACACCTAGTGCACAAGGCAGGAATAGCTTGGAGATTTCCTTCAAATGGTGCACATGCCACAAGCTGGATTATAGAAACAACAAATGACAAAAGGCAGAAGCACGACAGTGAGGGCTACAAAAACCAGAACTTGGTCCTTATTTTGGGGAAACACAGAACAGGTATTGCTCAGTGTAACAGTGTGACATGGTCATGTGACTTGCAGGGGCTAAAGTGTAATGTAGTCTACCTCCCAAGTTGAAGTCAACATAACCATGACAGGTAGTTACTGTTAGGAACACATATGTAACATTAAACAAACACTACATTACAATGGCAAACACAGCATCATTAAAATGATCTATATACAGTAGTTGCCCTTTTGTTTGATGCAGCTTCTGCTGCCACCTTTTTCCCCTCAAGAATCAGCTAATTTGGCATACATATGCTTCCATCTGTGGAGCGTCTAACAACCACCTCAAATATAACATCTCAAAATTCTCTCTAGGATTGCTTGATAATTTTGCCCTCCCCCACTTTTTTTTTTCTTTTAATTGCCCAATCTCACCCTAGTTAACTAGTTAGAATCCTACATTACACAGACATAGCTCAAAAAAACATTTTGAGACACTGTGAAGCTATATTTACCTGAAAGGCTTGTTCCTTTCTTAAGGTGAAATGCAACTCAAAATGCTGTTTGAGAAATCAGTCTTGAAAGGCGATGAGTTTACAGTCATCCTTGTCATATAAAAATATCACAAACTAATGCAATAAAAAAAAAATCACCCTATTTAGTCTTAGCTTTAAATAAACTGCCAGTGAAGTGGAGCTTATCATGTTAACCTGACTTCTTTTGAAGACCTGAACGCACCACACATTAATCCATCTGCCTTGCCCTAAAGGCAATATATTATGCAAATGCACACTTTGCCAGAGAGGCGGGGGATTTATATTACCACAAATGGCTCTGTATAGCACCATTTACTATGTGCCTATTGTGGGTTAGTGCCATGCCCCAGTTCTCTTCTCCATATGGTGCGTCTCTGAGATTTTCAAAAGTAGAATCTGTCATGCTTATTTACCAGTTCTGGAAATTTAGGAGGTGCTGTGATTTGTTTCTTCTTTTCATAACTAGTGAGTTTTTTGCTATACCAGAATCTCCCTGCTTATGCCAGAATCAAATTAAAGAAGCAAGGTAACCACATAGAATTTATGAAATAACATATTAAATGAAAATAAAAATTGTTTTGCTGTCCTTTGTTTGATGTTTGTTGGTATTAATGTAAAGTGAAATTGTGATCTGTATTAGTAGTTAGAATAAGAACCAACTCCATTTTAGAGGCATACAGTAGACACCAAACTGTCTGCTGAAGGAGACCTACTGGTTAATTTATGTGAGTGTTTCCTGCTTGGAGAGTGATCTAAACTGGTTTCTCTCCAAAGAGATACACTGTGATCCTTTCTGAAAACCTCACAGAAGGCTTTCTTCTTTGGCTTTCATGCATTAATTTATGCCAAATGTGTTGCATTGCTTATGTTTTATGCTGATGTTGCTGATGTCTTGGAACAACAATAAAAAACCCCAGAGAGAAATAGAAAAAAAAAAGTAAAAAAAATGTGGCTCCTGATCAAATGTGCAGGATTTGGGTTGGGGCACTACTTAAATTTTGTGGGATGACCAGATATTAACCAATGATTGTTCTCAGCCACTAAAATCACATTACTGATTGCAGTTAAACTGTTTAAATCAATATGCTAAATTTTAGCATTTATCAAAACCAGCAAAATGACAAAGCATTTTATTAAACATATTGCTTTGTCTATACATGAAAAAGATAAGAAATTTCAATTACCGTTATGGTCCAACTGTAAGTTTTAATCTTGGCAATGTACTTTTATCTTTATTAAGCGGATATTCAAAAAGTAGGCCTAATAAAATATTTTATGAAGTATCCACCTTGTGGGATCATGCCTTCTGGGAGCAGTAGTTACCATATCTACTTTATAGTGGAGCATGGAATTGAATGCTCTTCGTGGTCTATTTGCATTTAAACCTATTTAAAACTATTATGAAGCACAATTCCAACACAACTTATTTACTAATTTAGAAAGCCCAAAGATCAGCCAAGTGAATGATTTTAATACCTTCATACTAAAGTGGTAATGAAATGTGCTCTTATAACACTGTTATCAAGTGCTACATGTGCCTTCTAATAAATGGCTTAAATGTTCTATTATTAAAAACAAATAGCTTGCAATCTAGGGAAAAACAAATGCAGCTCGAACATTCTGCCCTGTATGATAATTGCAGGATGTACTCTCTTCTTTCTTTCATATAAAAAGAGTCACATGAGACCTCTCGAGTTCTATGATGAGTTCAGGCTTAAACCCTTCATAAATTCTCTACTGAAAATGAAAATATTAAAAAATTAAATAAAAACATTGCTGAATAAAAGATCTCTGCAATGATTGTGTTATAAAAGCCTTATATTGGTAATGATGAAATGGTTACTAATTTTATTGGTCATCACTACAGGGAAAATATGGACAACATTCTCCTATGAATAACTATAGATTTTTGTATTTCTGTTTTTCAATCTAGAAATCAACAAAAGGTTAGACTGCCCTGTAGCTAAACTAGATAAATGGACTTGAACTTTTACAAAACTGTTTTTTTTATTGGACTTTATAAAAGTTTTTGTCTATGACCATTTCTTTGTCTACTACAGTATGTTTAATATGTCTTACATCTGGTGGAGGATTCTGGATCTCAGTATCATTTTCTGGACTCTTCCGTCCATCTGACCATCGCTGTCTTTGTGCCATTACTGCCATACTGTCCATGGTTACACCTCAAGCAGCTGGCTGCCAGTGTCTAAAGAAGGAAGTTTGTCCTTCCAGATCACCAATTTTTATTAGTGAACAGTAATCCAGCGGGCCTGTGCAGATTGTGTCCTTTCTTGTGCCTTTCACACTTTCATTGTCATATAAAGATTTCTGTAAAAACTGTAGTATAAAACCTGCTGTTCTGCTTTCTAAATATATAAAGCCCTGGTCCTGTCCTCTCTTCATAAAGGGAAAAGACTCTGCAAGGAGATTTCATATTTGTTGTGCCCGAGATGAATATTTGTAGTACACAAGTTTTGAATATTTTTATTAAATAGAAAATATTTGATATGATTTATTTGACTGTATTTTATTTAATCTTCTTTTTATCATTTGGTTGTTATGGATATGTATATAATTTTTTACATATTTTATTTTAGCTCTTTCATAAAAGAGGATGACTGAGCGATCAGCAAAGAAATGGGATTATGGAAGGCTGAGGTATTGCTTGAATGACATACAACTCCATTCACATAAAATTTCTGTTAAATGGAAGCAAGGCCTCCTGTGGAGCTGGTGTAGTTTTCTCAGATCTGGCATCCCAGGCAATTTTGCAGGCTAGGGAATCAGAGCCTAGGGAACTTCCATAATGTCATATGAAACAGGCCAGACCTGTGAACTTAACACCAAGAATGTATCCCCATCAACAACACTTCAGCCTCAATTAATTGCCAGCAACAATTCTGATGCTGGGATGCTCTTGAGCATCAGAAATATGAAGTCTGTTTTATACTTCTCTGATGCTTGAGTCATGGTTACCTCAAATTACTTGCCATACTTTTAATTAGCAGAAAGGCACTGAAAGCCTGCCACTGCATAATTACATAAAATATCAAAAGAGTGAAAAGAGTCACTTTACAACACTATAAATAGTACAGATATGCAAAAAGCAGCCATCTATCTTTTTTTTTTTTGGAGTTCCATTGTTTTGATGACAGATGAACATCAGTTTGGATTATACTGATACCCGGAAGACATTCTTTTAGCAATGAGGCAGTCAGCATCCAAGTCACAAAGTAAAAAGTAATCCGAAAAAAAAAAGTCTCTGAGCTTCAATAATCAGTCGGAACCTAATGAGCACCACTGCAACAAGTCACATAAATAATAGAATGTTGATTGTGCACATTTACACAATGCACATACTCACATGCATCATGTCACAGTGTGTTGCTACACCCCTAGCATTAACTGAAACATGGATTAGTTCTGTCAGCGTAGTTTGTAGTGTGGTCATGATTTCCTGTCAGGCTGCTTAAAGTGCACCTTGATGCTGATTCTTTCTAGCAGTAAAAAAAAAAAGAAAGTAGGTGCAAGGGCATCCACCAAAACGTTGAAACCAGTACAAATGTCAGTCTTTCCAGAGTAATATGTTGCTTAGTTTACGTGCTGATAGCTCACAAAGATGCCTCAATAACCAAATCTTGTTTCAACTTATTTCTTTACATGTCCCTAATAATTGGTTTGCTTAAAAAATCCACTATTACACAAGACACTTTTCTTTCTGCTAGTATGCTCACATATACGTTGAGTAATGTGTCATGAGAAGATGTGTTAAAACAATGTTGTATAGAAGCCCCTTTAGTGATTAATTTCCTTTGTCCACTGGCTTTACTTTAGTCAGAGGTTAATTTTTTATTAGTATTGTAAGCTGGAGAAGCAAAGGAAAATTGTGCAATCTTCAGTTCTGATGAATCTCATTGCTTTCGAAACCTTCAAAATATTTGGTCTGCTTCCTGAAACTGATTTTATTTTCTGTAATTCATGTGAATTTACATCTGGGCATCTTTTATGGTGTGTGTTCAGGCCCCCATGCACTACTGATGTAAAGCAAGCACCTGTTCTGTCTCTGGCTATTGTGGAACTTTCTCGCACACATGCTGAGGCTTATGACTGAAAAGCAGCTTGACCAATAGTTGTAGGGTGTAGGGTGTGTGCAACATCCAACAACTGCATGTGAAAAGGCAGAACCTGAAGAGATGAGTTAAAGCAATGTACTACACAGAATGTGTGCCAACTGTAGAAGCAAAGGTCAATGTGAAAGCCAACTCAGAACCAAGACATTCTTAATTTCATTTGATTTTATAAATTTCAAAGTCTCAAAAAGAGGACATGTATAGGGAAAAGACGAGGTAAATAAAACCTCGCCAGAAACAAGCCGTGAAACAAGCTGCACTCAGCTGGCTACACTGACTTCATACTGAGATGCTACAGTAGCTTTCTTTAATTTCCTTCATCATTCTTACTTCCTTCTTTTATTCGTGTTTTAAACATTGAAATTAATTAATACTGAAGAGATGATTCTTTACAATAGGTGAGGTGTGGAGCATTGTCCAATGACACCATGACATCACACTCCTGTCTTGCTCTGCCCTGTTTATCCTGCATGCATTTACCATCTCCATTCTGTTAACCAAGGCTCCAGATTGACTCTCCACAGGAGGAAATGTTCCATTACAGCCCAGCTCAGGTCAAGCCACCGCTGCACGTGCAGGGCAATCAAGTACAACGTGTCCTTGTCTGCACCTGAACAGTTTCATTATTTCAACTGTGGCAAAGATGAGATTATCAGTTTTAAAATATATCTGCTAAATTGTGTAGGGTAATGTGATTCTTTTAAAAGAAAATAAAAAAAGATTTGTTTCAGAAATAGTGATTTATGTACAGGTTAATATGATTTTTCTAATGACTGGGGTATTTGACAGCATTAATACATTAAAAACAGAAATGTTTGAATATTCAATCACTAAACAGAAAGGTTCTCATTCTCTGTCTTATCCAGAAACATACTAACAGCACAGTTCACGCATTATGCCGATCTCTGCACAGTCACAGCACTGCTCCTACAATTAAGCTGCACTTTTCCACTGAACACTCAACCCCAAATGCCACTTTAACACCATGAAAGTGTGCGAGTTGTTCAAACGCCAGGATACTCTCCAAACCCCCTACCAATACTCCCAGCTCAGATCCAGCATTTTCACACCTGGCTTTATACTCTACCCCCTGCTACCCAGAGCTGCACTTCCTCAAGCTAGTAAAAAAAAAACTAGAAGGAGAAAACACCCAAACCCCAGTTCCAGAAGAAATGAGGAGAGAGATACTAGTAAGAGAAAGAGATTGACATGCTGACGAGCACCAAGAAGGAAGAGTAGGTGAAATTAATAGTCTGAGAGGAGGTAAGATGTGGCAGAAATGCATATTTCCAGATGTAAAATACAAAACCTAGCCCTTGTTAAAAAGGAAGATCACATTCATGACCTCTGGATTTTTAGATATTTTAATGTTTAATTTTACACATCAAGAAGTTCAGAGCTAGTGAATGTAGCCAAGTTTTTAGTATATGGCTAATCAGCAATTTTACCTGGAACCATAATTTGTATGTTAGTATAAATCTTTTCAGTATACAGGAGATTCATGCATGCAGCAACAGACTGCAGGAAATAAAAAGATCAGTCACAGGAATATGAAAGAATTTTTAAAATAGCATATTATGTATTTGTGTTGATATTTATGGTCAATGTGAAATTATCTAAATATCTATCTCTAATTATATGCATATTTTCCTAGTTTTGCTCTCTTTAAGGGTTCTGTGATTTAAATGGTTTCTACACTCTGAAATAAACTCCATCTGTTGTTCTACAAAAGGCGCTAGATTAAGCCTCGCTTCTCTAAGAAATCTCTGTTCAAAGATAACCCCCTCTCTTCAGCCCAAATCTGCACCCATGCCATTCATTTTCATATATCATGGGATTGCATTCCATGTACCGAATTTCTCTGGCAAGAAGAAAAGGTATTTTTTTCATATTGTCTTTTATTTTGTGTAAATCAAACAATTAAACATGCATTTATGTAAAATATACAAACATTGCTCAATAGATCAAACACTGGTTGAGTAAAATTGGATCGTCTACTATATCTAGGATTTTAGTCAATTTAATAAATAAATAAATGAATAAATAAATTAATAAAGGATTTCTGCCTTTTGAACTCAAGGCTAAAAGAGCACACATTTCTGCTACTGCCAACATGAAGATTAAATAATAAATGCCACCGCTGTTTACAAGAAGACAAATCTAGCATGAATAAAATTTTATGTCTCATTGCTTGTGTGATCTTGCATTTGCTAAGGCATCACATATGCACTGATGCCTATTTAAATATTCCTTCACATATGGCTTCTGAAACGACATCTCATTATTGTCCTTTGGGTAGACCAGAGGAAGAGGTGGAGGAGTCGTGAGAGATGGTGGAAACATCGACTGCTGTGTGTGTCGTAAAAAAGATATTTACTGTAAATCTCCAGCAGATGCGAAGACCGATAAAAATCACAAACACAATCACAAGCAGCTTTATTACAGCCTACACATCTGTTCCAAGAGTTAGCTTGACACTGCATCATTATGCCACACATGACAGTTTTATAATATTTCACTTATTGCATTTTAGTGCGATGGGATAGGTATTATAGTGGTGCTGTGGGACTGTATTTACAGCAAAACAGGAGGTCAGAAAGTAACAAAACTGTAAATTTTACACAATGTTCCCATGTTACTGTAGAGAAATCGGTAGAATCCAAGAGGATGAAATGCACAAACACAATTCAGCACATCAATACTCCAGAATACACAACACTTAATGCTTGTAATGCCTTATGAGTTAAATCAATACAGAAATTACTCAATCAAAATAGCAAATCACCCAATTAGTAATTGTGGCTGTTTTGTAGCACTGGTAACAGGAATCAGTGCAATGCATCAGTACTATGGACTGAAGAGTGTAATAAGTGGAGGGTGCATCAGGCCACATCAGACAAATGGCACTGGGTGCTGATGAAGGTGAGCCTGTGCCATCTATAGCGCTCAGACAAGCTGACAACAATTTCTCACCTCATTGATGATGCACAGGCCCTTAACCCTCTCCCTCATTCACCCACAATATCCCTGGATCTCTTTTCCGCCTCTGTCGCTACACCCCTGTTTCTTATTCTCTCTTGACCTTTCTGTTTATGTTGTAAGCAGTTGATGAGATTTTTTATTCAATCTGCACACTCCAGACTCCTGGAAAAGACATGAGGAAGTATGCAAAAACTAACTGATAACTAACTAAAATATGAATCCATTTTTCTTTCTAAAGGACAAAAACTCCTTAGTGTGTGTACAATCTGTGTTGAAAAATTAGCTAAATAATTAAGCTTGTGATATTCCTAATTCATTTAGATATTGCTGGAAGCCTGGCATCATCTAAGATTTCATTGTAGGCATTTTAGTGTACTACTACTACTACTACTCTTACTACTACTACTACTACAAATAATAAGAAGGATAAGAATTAATAAGAAGCATTTTCTGTGACCAAGAACCCAGACTCTTTGAGCCACACATTCACAGACAAACTACAATTGTTGTTTAAGCAATCACAGGAAAGCAGATAAACAGTTAAGCAGAGCAATCTTTGATTTAAGAGTGATTTGTGGTTTCACTCATGATGTGTATGTCTTCACTTTTGACTCTTCAATAGTTTATAAATTAGTTATAAATTAGTAATTTATAAGTAGAAATTAGTTATAAATTAATAATTTATCAATAGAAATTAGGCCCAAATATGACCCAGTGGTGGTACTAGAGTGCTGGCTTAGTTTTAGGGGATGTGGTGGGATTTTGCAAAGTTCTGCATAATGAGAGAACTATTACCATACATGCTATTAGTATGTATGTTCCATAGACCCTCAACAATCAGTCAAATTTCACAACTTTTTACCAGATGGTCCTATTGGCTGAAATAGGCATCCTATATGAATAGTAGAAAAACAAAAATTAATCATAAGAACAGGTAGAAAGGTAGAGATTGGTACCCTATACTACTTCTACTACTACTACTACTACTACTACTAATAATAATAAAAATAATTATATATTTCGAAGTCACAAGTAAGTGGGAGAAGTTCACTTTC
Source organism: Hemibagrus wyckioides (assembly GCF_019097595.1). Classification (NCBI taxonomy): domain Eukaryota; kingdom Metazoa; phylum Chordata; class Actinopteri; order Siluriformes; family Bagridae; genus Hemibagrus; species Hemibagrus wyckioides. The sequence goes on along the minus strand of NC_080733.1, from coordinate 9,740,683 downwards.
AGAACAAAAGTTTACAAATAATTTCCTCACCCCCTTGTCATCCAAGATGTTCATGTCTTACTTTTTACAGCCGTAAAGAAATGTTTTTTGATGAAAACATTTCAGGATTTTTCTCCATATAGTGGACTTCAAAGATGCCCGAAAGCTTGAACTTCCAAAATGCAGTTTAAATGCAGCTTCAAAGCGCTCTAAACGATCCCAGCCGAGGAAGAGCCATCTTATCTAGCGAAACGATCGGTCACTTTCTTAGAAAAATAAAAAAAAATGTTGTATTCTGTAGTTCTGCCTAAATCACTAATTACCTTTTCGATGTGATTACATAGTACGCAATGTTGTGGACGCGCATCCCAGAGCTAGGGGAGCTTTTGTGGTTAAAAAGTATACAGTTTTTTAGTTTTCTAAGAAAATGACAGATCCTTTCACCAGATAAGAGCCTTCTTCCTCGGCTGGGATCATTTAGAGCACTTTGAAGCTGCATTTAAGCTGCATTTTGGAAGTTCAAACTCGCGGGCACTATAGAAGTCCACTATATGGAGAAAAATCCTGAAAAGTTTTCCTCAAAAAACATCATGTCTTTATGACTGAAGAAAGAAAGTCATGAACATCTTGGATGACAAGGGGGTTAGTAAAGTATTTGTAGATTTTTGTTCAGAAAATGAACTTCTCCTTTAAGGCAGTTGCAGGTGAACTTCCACCAAGGCTGACTGCTGATCAGCACTGAGAGTGTTATTTTATGTTAAGCATTAAACTGTCCACCATGTGATGAGACTTATCTGTACAGTAGACAATTTACTGTAAGATTGTGTAAATGTCAAGGATCCGTACTTTGAAAGGAAGCTACATCCTTCGTTTTTGCTGACGATTCCTCAACATAATTGTGACAACATGCTACATACCAGGGACATTTTACACAAAGAAAAATGTGTGCTATTGACAGTTCAGCTAAACATAGTACTGTGCAAAACAATGTTAAAATAATGTGTAGCCTAAAAATTGTCACTGAGATATTTGTAAGACAATTGAGAAAAGATTATTAAGAATATACCACTTTTCACACATGCACTTTCACAGCTAATACCACAGCTATTTCCTGCTAATCAGTATTATGTAGATTTAATTTGTTTTTATTTTAAGCTACATATTTTTTATTATATATACAAAACTTTATATATATATACATTTTAGAAACACTTTGTGTAACTTTCTTCAAATGGTACTTGTGTATGTTAAAATAAACTAAAAAATGTTGGATGAAAAAAATGTGGCACTGGCACTGGCCCTCTGTGGGCCTTCTGCTGGGAATGCAGACTTGGGGGAAAAAAACAAACAAACCAAAACTGGCACAGGTCCTGCATGGGTTAGACTTTACTGGACCAACATGAACACTGGAATGGGGTTCACAGTTGGCTGATTGTGGGGAGTGTAGGCTTGGATAAAACACACAGAAAAAACCCAGCACAAGCAGCCCACACTGCACCCACACCACTACTCTGTAACACAACAATGGTGTGCTTCTGTTGCCTGCACTCAAAAATCCTACAACAGGCATCATTCGGAATATTAAAATTTTTCTAGAATAAAATATAATCATTAAAATACCAGGTAATACCTTAATGCTTCTCTTTAACTAGTTTTTAATTATTTGTAGTTTTATTATAACTACACACTAGGCTGATTAAATCTTTAGCCCATTTGAAGAGTATGAAGAAACAGAAAAAGAACAGATACATGTGTATATGAAGGATATATGCAGTGAATTGCCTCAGAAACAACTGTGATACATTTAGTGTATTGTTCCTGTAACTGACACATGTTGCTTTGGAAATGTGATAGAATTACATTAGAATAGTTAAATCTAAGACTGCTGTGCCATTCAAAACAGAAATCCAATGTATTTGCAAATTGTCCAAATATGGTAACATTTACTTACAAATGTGTTATGAGATGCCACACATGTATACTGTGCAATGCTCAGTTTTGCCAAATTATTGTTCACTGCATATTTAATGTCCATGTAGTTTTGTTTTTAATTGTGTTTTAGTGCATTTCCAATGTTATTGAGCCTATAATCTTATACAATTAGCACACTATAATCTAATATTACTTTTCTTATTTACTCTTATTTCTTATATTCTAATTGGGGCTGTAAATTATAAATTATTTATACTATTAATGTAAAAATCTGCCATCTTCAACTTGTATACATATTAAATACATGTACTGCACATGCACTTGTGCTGAACGGTGGAGAGACAGGACAGGATGTGGTTCAGGTGCTGTATAAATTATGCATGCTTTGCTGTTCTGAAACCTTGTCTGCTTTGACCCTTTCATTAATCATGTTTTCCATACCAAAGCTAATCTTACGCTATGCCAGATTGTCTGTTTATTGTTTACACCTGCCACATTACATCATTGTAAAACAAGCACTAAGGACATTCTCTTAAATATTTAGGTCCAAGCTGACTGTCTAATGCTCTGTTGTACAAGTCACATTTTAGTAACTCAGGTATTGTTTGGGTCTAGTTTCCATTTAACAAGCAAGCCTTCACCTATGCTAAACTGTGATATATAACAGTGGGTTAGTGAAAAATGAAGCCCAAGCCCATCTTCCAGCAAGACAGGTCCAGACAAACGTTGTAAAGAAAAGAGACGGTGTGCAAATACACATCTGTCACTTGCTCAGGGGGTGATTTAATACAACATACAAAAAGAATGAGGTGTGTTTGCACCCAAAGCCATGTTTCCTCTCATGATAACATCCGTAGCATCACAATAATATTGTATAGTATCTTGTGAGCCATTGCAGTCGGGTAATCTACCAAAATATCTATAATGCCATTAATGTGTTATATGTAAACTAGAAGGTTTATATTTACATTATGCTAAAATTATGGTAGACCACGCTGCATTGAGACTGCATTGCTGACTGCCGTCTAAAAGCCCTGTTCTGTTCATAAATGTTTACCAGATAGAACCTTGGTCCATTAGGCTGTCTCAGAACAATTCCTGTGCTGAACACCCTACACCCACACAGTCTCCAGGAGCAGTGGAAACAATGGCATTGTGTACCATTTCATTGTATTGACTGCCAAAAAAACCTTCTCATATATTCTAAGCCATCTTTGTTGCTCTCAGAGTTGTATAAGCTTTGTATAAATTCTATAGATGTTCTTACAAATATGCAGTCCAGCAGGGTTGCAACAGGATTGTAACAAGGTAGAGAGGATTAGCTCTGGTATGATTCAATGGCTAGCTGTCAGAGGAATAATGGAAGTTGTCATGGAAAGATTGAGGACATTATCAGCATATACAATTTCAAGGACTCCATATTTCCAACAACATATCTTCTCAATGAATTGATTTTTGGCATTTGGCATCCTAGTTTAAGATACTTTTGGCTATGTTCAATTTTATGTTAAAGTTGCTTACCTAGTCCAAGCTTATATTCTGCACTATTGTAAATGTCACCTGAAATGGCCTTGCAATTTTTCGAAGCATTTCTCCCTTTCACATCTTCTGACCTGCCTATCAGTATTTGACCACTTGGCACAGCAGTTCATAAGCTTTTATTCCTATTTAAATATGGCTAAAAATGGTGTTGCATATTTGGAGGAGAAGAGATAAGAGATATGTGACACAAATCTCTCAATTTCTCTCTTGAGTTGCTCTCTGATGGAAAACATCATCCAAAAGTTTAGATCACACAAGAGCTGGGCTGGATTGCATCCAAATGCTTGATTAGGCCAATGATGAGGCAGGTTTCTAATTAAATTAGTGCAAGCATGTGTGCAAAAGATCTAACCTTATTTGGCTCTGTTTAACTTTGTGCTCATGGAAGACCTGATCTTTCATCATGCTACTCTTTTGGTGACTCAGATCACATTAGCAGGTGAGTCTTTGACAATAGATTATAATATGCACTGCTGAAACGGTTTGGAAACTGATGAAATTACAAATGATAGTGGTTAAATCCCCCAGTTTAGCCATTAAGAGGGGCAGAGGCATGTGTGGGAGTGAAGAGAGCAAAAAGTTTTGCACCTAACTTAAGCTGAATATGAATGAGAAACCCATTTAATTTTCCCAGGGTTTCTGGTGAAATTCATAACATATTCTGGTGAATTGCCTTGTGATCTGATGTTCAAAAAAGATGCAAACAATTGTCCCACATTTGCTGCCATTTTTTATCTGCAATCCCAGAAACAAATGTTCCATTGCCCCTTGGCTGTTCAGTACTTGTTACTATTATATGTACAGCATCATTATTTAGGATAATAATTTTGAAGAGTCCAGATGGAAAATCGGTTAAGAAGTACGGGTCTCATTACTACTGCAATCATACTGTCACCTGATGAGTAATGAGCTGTTGCTTTATCAACACAATAACTCACTATTCGCTATTATACAGTGGTAACATTTATTATATTTGAAAGATTCATAGAAAAAAATGGAAACAAAGTCCCTGATTTACAACAATCCCAAACAAGTAGTACTAATTTGTGTGTGCAGGGGTGATTTACAGAGTTTTATAGCACTGGTGATTTACAACTTACAATTTCTTAATGTACAATAAGCAAATTCGGTTCGCAAAGAGACTCTTGGTACACTAAAACTAAAACGAATGCTGACTAGACAAATGATGAGCTGCAGCAACAACAAAAATACAACATGAATGCAAAATATAAGTAATGAAAACTGTATGTGAATCAAAAGCATTTCTAGAGTTCTAGAGATTATGAATATGAAATGAAATTCATGTTAGAATATTGAATCATCACTTTGAGAAAGGTTCAGATTTTGCTAGTAAAACAAATGATAAGGCATTTGTATAAGCTGTCTTACTGTTGAAATTTGGTAGTTTATTTTCACTTCAACTAGTGTCTTAATTTCCCTGTTTGTTGCTGCTTGATCACAGCATAATTATATTATTCAAATAAAACTTCTGACAGTTTGTTTTGAAGGTGATAGTCATGTGCTTCATCCTAGTTGTGCTAAGTGAGAAATTGGATAGTGCCAAGGCCTTGGAGTCATCAAGTTAATAACAGATTACAATCCAAATCCAGATGGCTTCTCCATCTTGTAGATCTTTCTGGCAAGCATGCAACACTCTCCAGTTTTTATAATTCAGAAAAGGCTGGCATGTTTTTCTTTAATTGTAAATATGCAGACTTTTGGCAGCAATACAAAGCCACACATACTGAAAAGAAATTATTCATACATGAGTAAAAAACCCTGAAAATAAACAGTGGGAAGGAAGAATTTTAATTATCTTTCTTGCAGTCCTCCGAAATGCTGCCTTCAGTCATATTCAAGGCACAGATACTTAGCTACATCTGATTATATAAATTTATGTGTTGTGAGATATGGCCAGGTGAGTTAATGACCTCCTGTGTGTTCCTGTGGACATGGCTAATCTACTTTCCTGTGCTAATGCCAATTTTGCAGAGGACAGATGTAGATGTGCTGCTGGAGCTCATTAGGCTGGCTGTGAGTAAATGAGCCTACCAACTTCACAAGGACACCTCTGAACTAACACATTCTCCCAACAGTCCTTAGCTACAGGTTTCTCTGACCAAACAAGCTGTTGTGCTTGCTTTTAGCAATAGAGCCAGCTAAGATTAAAGTTTCATATAAGAGATAGCTTCAAACCAGGGATGGGACGTAACAAGGTCAAAATCTTTAGTGAATTCCAACATTTTCTTTTACATAATTATTGGAAATTATAGAAAATAAATTGTTCATTATTTTGTGTACAATATTTACATTTAAGAAAGAATATTGTTCTTCTTGCACCGAATGTACCGTAATTAACAACGAGAAGGTATACATATAAACTCTTAAAATTTCACAAGTAAACCTTGTACACAAACCCTCTTCAGTTTCCACCACTGTTGGCTTGATCCCAGGTCATAGATCTAGAGTCTAGTGAAAGCTAAACACAAGTGGCAAATCAAAAGCTTCCACCTTGGCGACTCTGAGGTCAGTTGAGAAGCAGTAATCACTGCTTTTTGTCTTGGAATGCAATTCTGCCAAGTATTATCAGGACATAGCTGTATCTGTATTGAATTTGGCAACTGGAAATAGGCTTCATGAAACTAAACCTTTTAAAAGGGTTCCGGATCTCTGTGTCCTCATAGTTATGTCCATGCTTCAAACTAATATCAGGCATCCAGCTGCTTCCATCTTTTCTAGATAATTAGCCTCATGTATTCTAGAGCCAGGTGAATGTTATAAAGGATGAGAGAGGTTTCTGCCTTGTGTCTAAGACACTTTAGCCAGTGAGGGATGAGGGACTATCATACACAGGGCAAAAACGTTTCACATCCTTTGTCATGTGGACTTATATGTCACTTTATGATCACTCTTAATTCAGATATTTCATCAGGCTCTATAGTGATGTTTTCCTCTCTGATGTATATTTATACCATTGACTTTATAGTAATTCAAATATGCATTATAGCATTATCCAAACTGGTCCACTGCTGTATTTTGAAGACCTCAGCTCAGCACTGATCTCTACAAAAACTGAGTAGTACAGGATAATAGGATAGATTGAGGGTGTTTGGATTCTTTCCACAAAACTCATACTCAGTTTTAACTCCATTCAGTTATATTTGATACAGAGCCATCACATCCATTAGACTTCATAAATATTAACCTGGGCATTTGCTAAATCAGTACTTTAAATAGTCTTGAAACTTCATATGTAAAACATGACACCTAAATGTATGCAGTGTCATCCCCCTGAGTTCCCTTTTTTGACATTTTATTCATAAATCCATATAACAGAATGGGATTTAATTTTTTTTTTTACAATTTATTTTCATACATTAGATGGTAATGTTTACCAGTATATCACAAAAGTGGGTATTGTGTGCTGTGGAAATTGCCCCTTGGTATGAATGTATGCACAAATGTTCAGTTTAATTTCATTTGTATAGCATTTTGAACAAAGCAGCTTTAAAGAAAAATGTAAACTGTTATTTATATTTATCCCTAGTGAGCAAGCCAGAGGCAATAATGGCATGGAGAAACTGCCTAAGACAATATTAACAAGAAGAAGCCTTGAGAGGAACTAGACTGAAAAGGCAACCCATCCTCATCTGGGTGACACCGAAATGTTGACTGTCCCATCAGGATCCAGGATAAAGTGGTTAATGAATGAATATGTTTTTTTTTTTTAAATGATCAAATACAATTTAGGTCAGGGGATCCCAAACATTTTGTCTGCAGAGTCCACTCCTATATTATGCACATAAATACCTAAATAATTTGTCTTGAGTAACGCTTGTGACTTTAAGTAGGCTAAAGTTTTGTAATAAATAAATGGCAAAACCTCTTTGTTAAAATAATTTTTATTTTATTTCAGTGTTTTTGTCATTATAATTTGCATTTGAATTTATATTAGTATTATTACATAAGTTATAGTTTTTATTCGTCTTCTGTCGGTTATATGAAACCCCCTAAAATAAAGTCCCTTTTGAAAAAACTTATTTTTTAGGTCATAAATTCATAAATGTCTCACTTATTTGCAAGGTTTTGCATCCACACTACATACTTACTTTCTAATTTTCATTGGTGCAATTACATTTGCAAAGAAGCATGGTTGAAAACCTAAGATTTGGAACCACGTCTACGAAAAGCACCATTGTTTTGGAGTTTTTAGGTCAGCTATGCTTTCAAGTCAGATGGTAATTAAATCTTTTATTGTCAAGGGGTTAAACTGGTGCACTGATTTAATTATCACCCTGAAAATTAAGTACACAGATTCAGCACCATTCCTGTCTGAGTTATCTTTTCCATTAATAACCACAACTTTAATTGTACTATTCAATCAGGGAAATACTTATTCAAGGCCAGGCTCAGGGAACCAAAACATGGGCGATAAAGCAAGCGAAGATCTTACAAGATTCCACTTCTGTTCATTATAGTTTTTAAAGACTGTGATATTTATATTTTCGTGTATTTATATATCTAGGAGATCTTTTATAAAATACATGTGAACAAAAACAGGATATGTAAAGATCATGCAGAAAATTTAATGAGAAGGAAAGGAACTTCAGAATACACAGTAGCTACACTGCAAGAAAATTCACATCATGAATATTGTACATAAGTAAATCCTTAATGAATCATTGACAACTAACAGGTGTATGCTACAGTGAGGAGGAGGGGAAGAGACAGATCAGTATACCAATAAAGCTGAGCCAAGGGCTTAGGAAAACACCCCTGAACCCATGTGGAATATTTTGGATCAGGACACGAACACAATATGTGCCAACAATTTAATGAAATATAATCAATATCACTATTTAATAGTATGGCACAGACCTTTAATACACAATATAATCAACTTTATAGTCTCATGGATAGTTAGATTGTGGCATTTGTCACCTCTATATTTTTAATGCTCCTCTTGTGTGCAAGTATTGTACCTCTATGCTAGTACAGTTTTTGTCCTTTGAAATGAAATATATACATGTTTACATTTGCTTTACCAGGCTCCTTTACTGTGTTAAAATTGAGTGTTTCACATTATTCATCATTACTAATCAAACTATTGAAGGTCAGATCAACAACTTTAAACCACATTCTGGAGGGGGGAAAAAAATCACATTTACATGGTAAATATGTAGTAAGAAAAGCACCAATTTGCAAAGTTATTCATTCATTAACCACATGCACTGAGAATCGTCCATAAGGCCCCTGAGATGCCTGACTCATTTACACAAGCACACTGTGCATACCCTCATGACAAGACCATGCTGAGTGTTGATAGGCTGAGCTAGAACAGCAATACTGGCTTGGCAAATTGCATTAGTATGTAATCAGAAGCCGGGAAAAAAAAAACAACTAAAACAAGTGTATGTGGCCTGCACTGAGATCTAATTGTGTATTCCCAATGGCAGCAATTTTTCACTTTGCATGGCTCAATAATCACTCTACAGTGGTCGCTTGTGGGCGTTCCTGTCTTTAGTTGCTGGTTTCTGTAGTTTCACTGGTAGTGCCAGGTTTGTGAAGTATGCGCACGCTACGGAACCTGCATAAAACCAAGCATTTAATCAGAAATCAGATGCTTGTTTGTCTAAAAATAAAATTAAGGAGGGAAATGCTTGTGTGCAAAATGTATCCATGCAGTGCGTCTGCTAGTCTTTAAATAACCCTAAAATATTTTTTCTGCTTTTCACAATATCTGCCAGCTATTTTGTGGGCCTAAGGGCCTGATGTACCGAAATAGAACAGCAAAGACATTGGCATTGTTCTGTTGTGGGTAAATCAAACACTTAGCAATAGATCAAACATCACCGACTGGCTCTGGAGCCTCAAGTAGAAAAAGAAAACACAAACCAGTAACTTTTCCATCATCTTTCTCTCCTGTTGGTAGTCACCAAATCTATTTGCATCTCATTTGCATAAAGTTAAATTTGCCTCAACTTTGTTGCATCAGTCATCCTGCCCACTTTGCCTTATTAACTGCTGTTGTCTGACATTGCCATCTCTCTTTGTACATCACTTTCAGGCATTTCTCGCCTCACTGCCTGTGTGAGTGCATGGTAAGATTATATCTTGGGCCTTTCAGGCCTCAGACTCACAGATAGAAAGCTGATTACCAACCAACAATCTTCTATACTTAACACTGCAATCTTCTGTTGGGGCTCAACATTACCTCCCAACACTCATTTCTGCAGGCAAACTCATTAGAATAAGATCAGTGAAAAGCACCTGCAACCATTTAACACATTTCACACTTTCACACATAGACTATTTAGTAGATCTGTTTACTCCTGGTGTGCTTCATTTAGGCAGGGATGAACACAGTAATTGTATTTATGTGCGACTCAAAACAACTAGCCTGAAATTGCTTGCAAGATGGTCCCTGAGTGAACTCAAGTGTAATTCAATTACAAGAATACTAACTTAACGAGTCCCTTTCTTATTATTATTATTTTTTTTTACATTTTTGATATTTTTCATTGTATTTCAGTTGAATTACAGAATGAATTAATGATGTCTCAAAAAAAAAATTAAAAAGGTGTCTTTTTGTGCCTTATCAAAAACGAACAAGGCACAGAATGTAGTGGTGCAAGTCTTCATTAACTAAGATTAATATGTGAATAGACTTTTACAAGTGTTTCTTAAAAAAAAACTGTTACCCAATGACTGCATGATGCATTGATCTAATGCATGCTATTATAATAACCAAATGTTGATAGATGTAAAAGCTCCAATAATACATCATGAATTCTGCCAAAATGCTGAGGCTTAGAGAATGACAATTAATAAATTAAATGCTATTTTATTCTACAATTGCTTTTTTAAATGAGCCTCCCCCAAAATGGGACTGCTGAAAGAGACATGCTTGTCTTTTAGGCACGCTGCTTTTTTGTTAAGCAGACCTAAAAATCTGTTTGAACATAAAAACCAGAACTAAAATATATGTTTTGTGCACACTTTCTATGTAAATACAAGCAAACCAGGATTAATTATACAAAGACAATGATAAAAGGATACAGGTGTGAGTGGTAATTAAGGTCTAGTGGCACATGATGGATGGTGGTCAAAGAGATGTAGATAGAGATGGTGTGTTAAGGCATCTAAGATGCATCCCTCATAACAGTGTGAAGTAAACTAAATACTAAGTAAACTAAATCTGGATTCCTTAAGGTTAAAAATTGACCTATTATCCATGGTTCCACATTAGAAAATGAGGGTTTAGTCTTATATTACACATGTATGAAAACTGTTTTCCTGTAAGGACCTGAAAGCTGAAAGCGAGAGTGAACTGTTTAATCCAGGGTGCCTGAGAATGGATCATGAGTGTAGTGATTAAGCTGACACTAATGGCCCTGAGTGGCAGTTTTGCTCTGGCACCAAGCCCATTATCCTGCCCATGGAGAGGAATCATGGCTATATAACTGCCCCAGTGAGGTATGAGGTATGGAGACTCATCAGTTGGAGGTGTTTATCATTAGAGCTACATTTGTTAATCACACAGGGATAGGTAATAGATCAGCACTTATGCACAACTGAGGAGCAGCATGAGTGACAAACTATTATAGAAACCTAAGAGATTAAGGATTCAAGGAATGTTATAATTGTACATAAATGGAATCTGAATCTTTTTGATAGGTTAGAAAAGGATGTAGTAGCCTAGAATGATAAGGTCTGGTGAGCTCCAGCACAGGAGGATATTTGGGGATGGCATAGTTACCCAGTTAGTCACAGGTGGGCACTGAGGTTGGACAGGACATGTTGTAGAGATTAGATGGCAATTATCTACATAAACATTTGTTTACTGGCCTGTTCTCAACCTGCATTGCAGTAAAGGGTCACTGTTTATGTGTCTGCTGCTCCCGTACCTTCGATAAAATTTAATTTAGCAATTTAAAATCTAACTAAATATAAAAGGTGTGTGCCTGGGTAAACATCAGATATACCAAACTATAAACGAATAGATTTTTAAGGCAATGGACAAGAGCATAACTGGCCGTCAAACCAATACCTGCTGAATAAATTTTTGAAGTATTAAAGTATTCAAAAAACCCAGGAAGGTGGAAGGCATTAAGCATATGTTGCCAATATGTGCCTTAAACTACCGTTTAATGTACCTGTCATTATAATTGAAATTTAACAGGGTTACATAAAGAATAAAAAACATCTTTGTTCAGCTTTGTTGAATTCAACCAACTTTTGTCCATCAAAATAGCACTGGCTCAACTAATCTATTCTATCAGAACTTTTGCCAGCTTGTACTCCTGGAATAGTTTACTTCTGTGAACAACCCATGTAATGAATGTTGTTCCCATCATTTTGTGGGCCCTGTTCGTTCAATGTCATTGAACACAGACCTGTCTGTGGAATTAAATGGGACCCATATTAGCTTTCCAGCTTCATACAACAGTCCAGCAGATTAGAAAATTGTAAATTCTGCTCCATTACAGGATGCGGCAGAACATATAATGTTGTTTTGGGACATTTAGAGTTCTGGGAAAATACATGACGTCAAACCAAAAGCATTCCACTTTCCAGTTTTCACCACTCTATGCTGTGCTGGATGAGTCACCTAGTGATACAAGTGTCAGATGTTTATGAACACAGACTGATCTGTCAAGCCAGTAAGGTATATTACATATTCTGTTTCCGGTGGTGTATCCGATTAAGTGCATTTTCAATAAGTAGCATGTCAAATGGCCCATTTCTCAGCATGCTACCTAAACAGCTAGAAAATGACAGTAATAGTAAGAAACATTGTCAATGCTGATAATACTTATAATATTCAGGCTAGCATGCAGATAAAACAAAGGCAAAAACTAAAAGAATGCTGAGGACGTTTTGAAGCTTTTCTTTGTTTATTGGCGTAGATGTCCTGAAGACGTTGTATTTCTGGGCTTCAGGTCTGTCCTCCGGCACATATTACATCAGTTTATGGCTGAATAACAATCACTGAGTTTGACAGTGAAACGTTCAGAGCTAGTGGAGCCTGACACTTGTCAACTCAGATATTAGACATTACCTGAGACTACAAGAATAGAGTGACTATACTGTGTGCTCAAGTGTTTTGTATTCTAAAATAATAACTGACTGTATAGTTCTGAAACATTTTATTTATAATATTATTAAAGTTTTGCAACTTTGCAAGAGGTCATTTACTGTAAAAACAGTAGAGTAATATACAAATACTGTATATTTTGTGGCATTGATTAATCAACATTTTTATTTTATAGATTTATTTCAATTGTGTTGTTTGGACTAGATATTTTTATTTGAGGTGAAAGCATGCTTTCAGTGCAAGTTAAAAAATGAAGTGAAAAAATCAGTATCTTGATTTTAACCTCTGTTCATTTTTTGGCAATTTCTCAAATCCGAAGGCCAAATGCCTATTCTTATTTAATAGTAACCAGATTATTTCCTGTGCAGAATAGTTGTCTGGATTGATCCAGCCAAAGGTATCAACAGAGACTGTTAGTAATTCCATTTCTTCTCTCTTCGTGCCAACATAAAACTAGGCCAAAGCATCCTGCACTCATGCACAAAACAACTATGGCTGTGCCACGAAAATCCATTATAGCACGAGTGTGAAATATCTTTATCAGAATATCTTTTCGTAGGAAAAAAACACGCATCTTAAAGCAAATCTCATTTGTTCAAAATTGACAATATCAAACATGACTATTTTGATTAGCTTTCTGAAAGGAAACTGTGTAAGCAGAACTGTTATTATTCACTTATGTGCATACATTACATTACAATACTATTATTCCCAGTAGTCTATTCTCTACATTTCATAGCTTTTCTCTTAGTTGCGCTGCTTCCAGTAGTGTATATTTATGATAATATGTATCCAAACATATTGTTGTCAGAGTGAAAGAAATCTGCCTTAAGGCCTTCAGAATCAATAGTGCAGGCGCCCGTAGCTTAAAATAAGTGGCAAAGAAATTGTTACCTTAACCAAACAAATTTCGAGTTGGCGTCACTGGGGCCATCTAGCAGGCATATGATTACGTCAGCAATTTCCCGTCCTTTGATTGGATAATTGGAGTAGTCAGAGGCAGTGAACCGCACATATACAGTGTTTCTATATTCGCTGTGCCTCATTTCGGATGCTGCGTCCTCCGGAGATTGCAGTTTGCTGCAGTTAGTTTGTTGATTAGTATCTATTGCCGTGGCGTCCAGGGGTGATTCTAGAATTTTCATTTAAGGGGGGCTCGGCCCCTAATGAGGATATAATAGTAAAAAATAAATAATTAATTAAATAAATAAATTAAATTAAATAAATGTTTGACTAACAAGGTAGGATGGTAAACTTATTGCAGCATTCCACTGTATTGCATAGATGTGTATAACATTTGAGTACTGAACAAGACAAATCTTCCTGATCACACACACACACACTTGTCCTCTGATCCTCGCGCTGCAACGCAGCAGTCACAGTGGATTGAAGAACGTGCTGAAAGACGGGGAGCAGCCGAAGTCTGCTGCCGTTTTCATATGAAGTTTAAACGGGACTAAGGCGACCACGAATTTGTGTACAGTTTATGGAGAATGGCCCATGGTGGCATCATAATGATGGTACAGTATAGAGGTAGATTTATTCAGGAAGGCCTAGGTATGAAATGCACGGCCCGCCACTGTTTTCCTGTGTACATATTTCCAAAATATCAGTTTGCACAAACTTTGCTTTAAAATATTTACCTAGTCATCATTCAGCTCTGAAGTTTGTAAATGGTCTGAGTTTAAAAATCAATAAAGAGAGGTAATTATGCATTATAGGAGAACTTTCCGACAGGCAGAAAGTATTGTTTCTTCCTCATAAAGGAAAATTAATTAGACAGAAGACTCCATAAAATTATTTGCAGAGGTGGACAGTAAAGAAGTACATTTACTTGAGTACTGTACTTAAGTACACTTTTTGAGTATCTGTACTTTACTTGAGTATTATTTTTTCTGGATACTTTTTACTTTAACTTCACTACATTTGAAAGACAAATACTCTACTTTTTACTCCACTACATTTCTGTCAAGGTCATTGAATAGAAAGTAGTTACATTAATCATAGGATGATTTTTTTCACTCTTGTAGCGTCACGTTGTAAAGTTCAGTGGTTTTCCATAATTTTTTTTAACTCAATTGCTCAATTGCTCAATTTCTGACAAAATGGACGAAGATATGCTTTGTATATTATACACCACCAACGCATTGGTAATGATGTTAGTTAACACACAAAAACGTATGCTGAATATGTGTCCAAATTCTCATACTATGTGTCCTAAATAGTATTCAAAAATAGAATTAGTATGCCCCAAATCGTAGTATACTGAAAAGAGTATTCCAAAAATTCCTGGATGGTCTACTACTTCCGGTAGAAATTCAAAGTGCAGAACAATGCACACTCTAACGGGTAATATTGCCCACAACGCATTGCACACAGGAGGGAGGAGCCTGGACAATGGTGTAAATGCATATTAAAATGGTGTAAATGAATTGTGGAAATATATATAACTCTAAAACAGCAGTGTTGCTGTTGGGTGGTTGTACAGCTACAGTTGTGCAGCTGGGTTTTAAAGCAGGTTAGATTTTTTTTTCTGACCAGTCTTCATTTACAGACCATTTGATTGAAATGTGCATGAGTGGATACACATAGATGTGTACAGGTACATCTCAAAATTTAGAATATAATGAAAAAGGTCAATATTTTTTGTCACTCAGTTCAGAAAGTGAAACCCATATATTATATAGATTCATTACACATAGAGTGAAATATTTCAAGCCTTTATTTCTTGAAATTGTGATGATTATGGCTTACAGATAAGGAAAACCCAAAATTCTGTGTCTCAGAGAATTAGAATATTGTGAAAAGTTAAATATTGGAAAGTCATGGTGTCGCACCCTAATCAGCTAATTACTTCAAAACACCTGCAAAGGTTTCCTGAGCTTTTAAATGGTCTCTCAGTCTGGGTCAGTAGGCTACACAATCATGGGGAAGACTGCTGACTTGACAGTTGTCCAGAAGACAGTCATTGACACCCTCCACAAGGAGGGTAAGCCACAAAAGGTAATTGCTAAAGAAGCTGGTTGTTCACAGAGTGCTGTATCCAAGTATATTCATAGAAAGATGGAAGGAAAAAGTGTGGTAGGAGAAGGTGCACCAGCAAAAGGGAGAACTGCAGCCTTGAGAGGATTGTCAGGCAAAATCCATTCAAGAATTTGGGGGAGCTTCAGATGAATCCTAGACACAGCCTACAAATGTCGCATTCCTCTTGTCAAGCCACTCCTGAACCAGAGACAACGTCAGAAGCATCTTATCTGGTCTGTGGAGAAAAAGAACTGGACTGTTGCTCAGTGGTCCAAAGTCCTCTTTTCAGATGAAAGTATGTTTTGCATTTCATTTGGAAATCAAGGTCCCAGAGTCTGGAGTAAGATTGGAGAGGCACAGAATCCATGTTGCTTGAAGTCCAGTGTGAAGTTTCCACAGTCAGTGATGATTTGGGCTGCCATGTCATCTGCTGGTGTTGGTCCACTGTGTTTTCTGAAGACCACAGTCAACGCAGCCATCTACCAGGAAATCTTAGAGCACTTCATGCTTCCTTCTGTTGACAAGCTTTATGGAAATGCTGATTTCATTTTCCAGCAGGACTTGGCACCTGCCCACACTGCTAAAGGTACCATAAGCAGGTTTCAACAATATTCAACAATGCAACAATAATAAAACAATGTGTTGACATTTACTTTTGATACTTAAGTACTTTTAAAAACAAGTACTTCTGTACTTTTACTTAAGTAAAAATCTGTCTTTACAACTTTTACTTGTAATGGAGTAATGTTTGACCAGTAGTATTTGTACTTTCACTCAAGTAAGGAAGTTGTGTACTTCGTCCACCTCTGATTATTTGTAAAAGCTCTGTATATTCCATAGACCCTGATTAATACACAGCCACAGAGCTCTTGTGTATTTTAATGCTGGTTGTTGGTACTAATGACCTGTCTAGGCATATCTGAGAATAAATAAATATTTTTTTCTCTGAAACAATTGTATAGTTTATAAGTTAATATGATAAATCTAAAATAATACTGGCCATTTAGTTTAAAAATAGTGAAATCAAGAGAATTGTTGACTCAAGCATCTTACCATCAGAAAAGACATTTTAGCAGTGGCGAGACACTTCACAGCAATTAACAGCATTAATTTATAACATCTCTTTCACCAATGCTAGTTTCTATGGCAGCAGAAAGAGAAAGCTAAAAGAGAAAGAACTCATCTGCACTTATGGAACTCTAAAACCAAAGTTCAACCAAAGTGGGAAGTTTAGAGATTAGCCCCAGTGCAGTTTGTGGTTAGATAAGGCTGGAAGCAAGTGCAAAAACTTGACCTGAGCTGTAGTAGGGCCATGACTGGTGACAAAACAAAGGCAAATAGCAACACACTAGGATAATCCATATTCAACAATGAACAAGGTCTTAATACCAACTTCACAAACAAATAACAGAAAGGCATAAATAGACCAATTAATTAAAGACTTAAGATGAAACAGATGGACACAATCAAGCAGCACTTTCATAACAGGATGGGGTAGAGACAACAAGCCAAAGCACATACTAATGTAAACAAAAGTACATGACATGAACTCAAACAAAACATGAGGGTGCTCCTGTCCGGCACAGCAGAAATGAGTTCATGCATAGCCACAGCCATCTGTGTTCAGAAGCCCTATAACACTAAATTGTCCATGACAATGAGTAGGGAACATAGCACTCTGTCCACCTGTCAACCAGTGCAACACAAGCTCATCAAGCTGATGTATGCAGAATAGGGCAGTCAGCACTGTGGCCTGAGTGTGTAATGCTGCCTTATGATTCAGCATGAAAAAACTTTGCTTCTTGTGTCTTGGAGGAAGTATGTGTTTGTCTTCAGCCTCCGTGGCTGGAAGCTGATGTGTAACAGTGGATGGCAGATGACTAAAATGGGGAGAAAATGGTGGAAAAATACAATGCAAAAAAAGGGCTAAACAAAATAGCTAAGAAATGCTAACTAGATACATTCTACAAGCTGTAGCAAGAAAACCTCATATCAAGGTTGAATTGTATATAGGAGACCTCTGAATACACAGTAGAAGTTTGATGGTATCCTACAGATTCCTTCCTGTGGGGCCCATATATGTTTTTGCCAGGATTTGGATCCGGAATTTTGACTTGTAATCATGTTCCTCGTCTTTGTCACTCATGCTTTAGATTAGAGATACCACAATACCTTGAATATAAGTCAATATCAATACCCATATATATTTGAAAATGATTAAAAAAAATGATAGAATAGAATGATAAATACATAGCTAAAACATGACTTGCACAAATCAACACCTTTCATTACAAGTGCTACAACTCTGCAATAGATTTTACTCTGGAGTTCCAAAGCTCTGTTAGGGACTTGACCAGTTTCAGTTCAATTGCAGTTGAAATTTTTTTAGCACAAACATGGCAACCAAACTACTCTGGGTACTACCACCTGCCCCACCTTGGATTTATACCATTGTACTGCTTTCAAAAGCAATTTGTTCTTGCAAGAGACATGGTCATGGAGAATTACATCATAAAGACTCTCTGGCCGAGGTTTACCTTTATAGTTTATCTATAATTTAGATCCTACTCACCTTTCTTTAGAAGAGAAACAGTTGATTAAATAGACCTTCTGTCTGTATTTTCTCCTGCTAATTCCACTTCAACTGGAAGAAAACTTACCAAATTTCTACGTTTTTTTCATCTGATATTTAATTGGACATTTCCTCGAAGTTTTCTGCTAGTATATGGATTCACTAAAATAATTTGGTGTCACATAGTCTATACCCATCTCACACCCAGTATGAGACTGGAATAGGCTCAAAATCCACCATAATCTTGACCAGGATAAAGTAAACAATATATATTTACTGTCTTTCATACACTACTCTGTTATGTGGAGAGTGCTTCAAAGAAGTTAAGGGCACAAAAGCCTAGCTCTTCATGTCTAGATGGGTATAGGAATAAAAGATGGGTAAAGGAGATAAACTTTCAAGTTTTCCCATAATATAGTTAGCTAACTCGAAGCATGTAGTTGATGATCAGATCAAATGAAAACAAATGAAACACATACATATTAACATTGGTGCAGTTAGTCCTCTGTTCGGTCCTCAAAGTAGCAGGAATTATACAGCATGATGTCACATGAAACACAAGGATAAACTACTTTACATGGTCATGATACCAGTAATCCATCACTCTGAGGCCAGCAGATTTATTAGAATGGCAAAAGATTCTGATGTTCACTTAATTCATATCATGTCCTTAAGACGGCAACAAACAGAGGTAATCCACATGGTGATGCCTTTCATGCTTCTCAATGACTTTCCTGTATTCCAGGTCTAGTCAAGTCCTCTTTGTCATGCTGCAGCAGTTCAAGATGGGATCTCACTTTAACAGTTTCCAAAACCAGTAGGTTTTCTTTCCTATAGCAAAGTATGCTCTCAGTACTAAATATAAGACATTACCAAGAGATAAAAACAACTGAGTTCATGAGAGATGCATAATTCAGACTCAGTTGAATTCAGTTGAAAATGAAGCCCTTATGACTTGGCCTCAAACTGCCACAGTAGGCAGATAAGACTGTTATTGGGTTAATGATACACAGAAACCTTGCTGTAGATGCAGCAATGAGAGGTTGATTAATCCCCAAATGAAAGGAAAACATATGCACATTATATTCAAAGGATTTTTACATTTATTTTAGATCAGCTATTATTATTTAATTAATTTGAAGAGCATCACATCGCATCACTGGCATTGAACTCCTTAACCCTGAGGATATAATGAATGCCATTTCTAGTCAATTTTCATTAAATATAGTCGGGTTTAGAACTCTGATACAGTTTACTACTGAGCAATGAGCTACAGTTCATTAAAATGTACTGCCTTCTATATTCAAAGTCAATTGTGCAACAAAAGTATCAATGAGTATTTTCGTTTGCAAAAACATAAGGGCATTTAAATGTCTCTTCAAAAACTAGGTTATCATACTTGGTGTTCTCCATGGTTAAAATCCCATGTTGGTACAATCCCTAATGTCTTGATAGATAGATAGATAGATAGATAGATAGATAGATAGATAGATAGATAGATAGATAGATAGATAGATAGATAGATAGATAGATAGATAGATAGATAGATAGATAGATAGATAGATAGATAGATAGATAGATAGATAGATAGATAGATAGATAGATACTTTATTCATCCCAAAGGGAAATTCACAGTAATAAATATATATTTTTTTAGACATAAATCTCATCAGTCTAAGCTAATTTTCTATATGTTAATTTTTAATATTCTAAAAGACAAAAGATAATATATTCAATATTCTCCACTCTGACTATGTCACTTAAGCAAATTTGTTCTATTGGCCATGCTAAATGTCTTTGAGTCTTTTCATTTCTATTCAAGAATGTGTACAAATGACACTGTAATAAATGTGATGTAAATTGAATCATCAGTAAGCTCTATATATAAATTTTACTCTTTACTCAAGTGTTTAGTGATAATATCACTTGTAATGGAAATAAGACACACAGAACTATTTTTTGGATTGTTTATGCTAGTTTGAGCATTTCAGAAATTACTAATCTGTGGTTTTTATAAACAACAGACTCTAAAGTTTACACAAAACTGTGTGAAAATCAAACATGCAAGCAGAAAAGTAGAAATGCCTTGTTGATAGAGAGGTCAGAGTAGAATGATCTAGAATGAGTAGAATGTGTGTGTGTGTGTGTGTGTGTGTGTGTTTTGAGCTGACAGGTAGGTTAAGGTACACTATATTGCCAAAAGTATTCGCTCACCCATCCAAATAATCAGAATCAGGTGTTCCAATCACTTCCATGGCTACAGGTGTATAAAATCAAGCACCTAGGCATGCAGACTGTTTTTACAAACATTTGTGAAAGAATGGGTCGCTCTCAGGAGCTCAGTGAATTCCAGCGTGGAACTGTGATAGGATGCCACCTGTGCAACAAATCCAGTTGTGAAATTTCCTCGCTCCTAAATATTCCACAGTCAACTGTCAGCTCTATTATAAGAACGTGGAAGTTTTTGGGAACGACAGCAACTCAGCCACGAAGTGGTAGGCCATGTAAACTGACGGAGCGGGGTCAGCGGATGCTGAGGCACATAGTGCGAAGAGGTCGCCAACTTTCTGCAGAGTCAATCGCTACAGACCTCCAAACTTCATGTGGCCTTCAGATTAGCTCAAGAACAGTGTGCAGAGAGCTTCATGGAATGGGTTTCCATGGCCGAGCAGCTGCATCCAAGCCATACATCACCAAGTGCAATGCAAAGCGTCGGATGCAGTGGTGTAAAGCACGTCGCCACTGGACTCTAGAGCAGTGGAGACGCGTTCTCTGGAGTGAAGAATCACGCTTCTCCATCTGGCAATCTGATGGACGAGTCTGGGTTTGGCGGTTGCCAGGAGAACGGTACTTGTCTGACTTTGCCAACTTTGACTTGTGCCAAGTGTAAAGTTTGGTGGAGGGGGGATTATGGTGTGGGGTTGTTTTTCAGGAGCTGGGCTTGGCCCCTTAGTTCCAGTGAAAGAAACTCTGAATGCTTCAGCATACCAAGACATTTTGGACAATTCCATGCTCCCAACTTTGTGGGAACAGTTTGGAGCTGGCCCCTTCCTCTTCCAACATGTCTGTGCACCAGTGCACAAAGCAAGGTCCATAAAGACATGGATGACAGAGTCTGGTGTGGATGAACTTGACTGGCCTGCACAGAGTCCTGACCTCAAACCGATAGAACACCTTTGGGATGAATTAGAGCGGAGACTGAGAGCCAGGCCTTCTCGTCCAACATCAGTGTGTGACCTCACAAATGCGCTTCTGGAAGAATGGTCAAAAATTCCTATAAACACACTCCTAAACCTTGTGGACAGCCTTCCCAGAAGAGTTGAAGCTGTTATAGCTGCAAAGGGTGGACCAACATCATATTGAACCCTATGGATTAGGAATGGGATCTCACTTAAGTTCATATGCGAGTCAAGGCAAGTGAGCGAATACTTTTGGCAATATAGTGTATCTCAAAGTCCCCAAAACTGGCTAACTGATTTGGTTGGCTCCAAAAAAAAACTGGTTAGGTTCCACTATACACAGCCTGAACTCTAAGTTAATAACAAGCCATGCTTTATGGCTCATGCTTCTGTAGCAAATTTCTCTTTAAGCTGAGGATGAGTAGCACAACAGTATTTTCCTCCAGTGGATGAGCGGTGGTTTTCTTCTGATTATAGATTTGACAGTTCTCCTCAGGTTCCTAAATACGGTCCTAAATAATATGGTCCCTAAGGTTTGCCTTCGAGGGTCAGGTATTCTATATCAAAATCCTTCTCTTCTGGCTCTCACTAGCACCTTGTATTCTCTAAATGTATGCAGGCAGTTCGGTCACCTAAGATTTCCAGAGGTATGGAGATACTGCAATATTTTGACCACTGTCTTCTAATATGTCCCCACCAAGGATTGGTTCATCTGAGAAGTGACCACCATCCATGCCTGGAGCACTGGGGCATTCCAGTGAACATGGGAGCCTATCTAATTGCATATGACTAATGATAAGGAATACAGATCCTAAGCACTGTTATAAGAATATTACGAAGAGTAAAACATTCTAAGAGTGTCTTGTAATAAATACAAAGTGCCTTTGTAATATAGATGATTACAGTGTTTTCACTATAGCTGCACTATTACTCACGTTCTTCTAAGCTGTGAATAATAAATCTAAAAATGCAGATTCTAGCCAACTACTCCTGATCTTAAATAAGATCTAGTCTCAATAGATTACTTGCAATGGACTGAATCCTAGATCAAAATTGGCATTTTATCTCTCTCTGATTAAAGAAGGGTCCATTAGCCTTGACTGATTAGACAGTTTATTGACATATCAAATGCAGGGGCAGATACTAAAATAAATCATGGTTAGTGAAATGCATGTAAGCCTGAACCTCAACCTTGCAGGTTAATCAGCTGGTAGAGTAAGTAAGACAGTCTAACATACCAGTCATGCAGATACACAAGCCAAGTCAGGATAAGTAATATATAATGACATATATACACTGCAGTATATACTGCAAATGTAGCAAAAAAAAAAAAATACTCTCTATATATGAACCACTGTATCAAACAGAAAACTAGTGGTTTTATAAATGTCAAGCAGACTTTCAGGCAAAATTCAGATTCCAAAGTGAAACGATCTGGTGGGTGATCGAACTGATGATTGTTCAACTGTATTTACTACAGTCTTATCTCTTAAAGGTGAAGGACAAAAGTAAAGAAGAGCAACAATAGTTTATTTTAAATTCATGCTACATTCAAGTTGATTTCAGTTTAATAATATAAATGTCTGTTTTCATTCAATGCACTCATTGTTCAAGTAATTGTAGCTCAGTGTGACTACCCAACACTCCTACCCATCTCCACACCCCCACAGCCCCTTGGCCTTAATAAAGCCAGCATGGCTTGATAAATGGACAGTCAACTCAGTTTATTATGATGAATGGGAATTCTGCAGCAAGGACAGAAACAAGGAAAAGTGCTACCACTGACAAATTGAAAGCTGATGCCTACATGACCCACTGAAATTCTAAGCAGTTTTGCCCATGTATACTTTTAAACTATGGATTGATAAAGCATATCCTATACAGTATGTTGTTTAAAAAAACAAAGGCCATCCTGGATGGCATCTGTGTGAAACTAAAAAGAAAAATATACTATAAATAAATAGAAATCCAAGATATTAAATATTATATGTGGGTGCATAATGCAACAATGCAACAAAGCATAAAAATTGAACATTAAATATTTTGAAACAAGTTTTTCCTGTGAACGTCTTATTACCAGATGGAGTTTTAAATATACAGAATTAATGTGCAAAGAATGGGATAAAAGGGAGTTGTTATTATACAAGGAACATCCAAAAGCTGTTCAGACGATGCAAAAGCAGTTTTCAAATTAATTTAAAATACATCCAGAAAGAAAAATGTAAATCTATCAACTAATTTATAATTTAAATCCTAACACACTAAATATTCTCTTGCTGCAAATAAAATTGCTTTCTCTTGTTCATTTTGAATGTCCTGAGGGTATACAAATGTTCTTGGACTACCGGGGCAATCTGCTTTGCATGACAGGGTCACTCTTTGGATCTGGTGCCAGCACAGACTGATTGGGTGCCACTCTTGCAGGTCATTATTAGTAGGTCACTGTCTACTTGAGCCCAAAAACACAAAGAAATGTTGTGGTGATGAGAATGTGTTTGGTTACTGGATATGTTAAAAAAGGGTATAACCTTTTAAATAGAAATGGCACTGAAGACACACACACACACACACACACACAGTATATATTATATATATATATATACACACACCACACACACACATGACCAGAATATATATAACTTGAATTAAACTAAATTACAAAAAGTGTCAATAAGAATCTTTGGTTTTGTGTTTTAACCCACATTTGTGTTCCCATGGTAGCAGCAAAAAATACTTCAATTTAACCTTGGAATGACTTGTGACAATCTACAAACATAAATGATTATATCAGTGACTGATCTCACTAATGCTCTTATGGCTGAATGAACACAGCCGTGCTTCAACATCTAATAAAAAGCATTCCCAGAAAAGTGAGGATTATTGTAACAGCCAAGTGAAACCAAATCTACAAAGAGATGTTTAAACACACACACACACACAGGTTATCACATAGGTGTGTCCACAAACATTGGCCATGTAGTGTACTGTAGGTGGGGTAACATTTGGTGGATTAGGATGAATGGTCATTACTTTCTGTCAACTCCATCAAACCAGACCTTTCAGTTTCACACACTCTGACTCGAGAACCTATTGATGGTCATGTCATTTCTAGATGCTACCATCACTTCACGCTAAATTGTCTCCTCTAAGCTGCTGTTTCCTTTCAGTGAAACCGCAGGCACCTCTCCCTTTATATGATCTCTCCTTTCTTCCACCAATCAATACATTCTACAAACAAGCCTCTGTTACTGCCACTTCCTGTATTCTTCATGTCTCAACTTCCTCTGTGGTCATGTCTCCAATCCAGCTCAGTCCCTGAAATCCTGGGCGCTTCATGTTCTCAATTCAGAATGAGCAACACTGCAAGGGCCTAAGGTTCTTGGCAAAAATCCAACTCTTACTGTAGACACAGCTGGCTAAGTATCAGTCACAGTTTGTCTTGTTTTCTGCTGCCATTCGAACAGCAAAAACAATTTCTCCTCTAGGATGAGCAGCTGTATCTTTCTGCATACAAATTATTTGTATATGCCACTCGGTCTTCCTTCCATAAGCATGCCTAATAGATTTGGTTAGATTTCACATAAATGTCACTATGCCTAACCTTAGCTATTTACACCTTTATGGCTGCTAATGTTAAATGAAAATGAAATATATTGGAATAGACTGTCATACATGCTTTTCTAAATTATAAATAGAATATATAGTGTAATATACATTTCTCCGTGGGTAATGTGTGTTTCTATTCTGACATTCTAGTATATGAAATACTTAATGAACTGAAATTTAATTCAAGCAAAAGCTTTATAAAATACACATCAGTGACATCCCTACATCAAGCTATCACTTCAAATAAGAGAAATAAGAGTTTAGTGCTGTGTATTAGATTGAACATCCAATCCAGGTGCATAGCTGAGTATTAAGGAGGCAAGATGAGCTTCAGTATCAAATCCACTGTAGACCAGCCCACTACCATAGCAGCTTGTATTCACTTTTTTAGCTTATACATTAAAATTTTTCTGGGCTTTTATCAATATGTCTGCACCAAACTGTTGCAAACTAAGTCTTAGACTGTACCCATTATTCCCAATGGGTATTTAGATTTATCTGATTATTAGGATTTTACACTTGAGCACTGTGAAAATAAATATTTCTTTTGATGTTAGAATTGCTGGAACAGCAGGTAAATTTTGTAGGTAAAGAATAAAATAACAGTGTTATTGAGTGCCATGGTACATACTGTGCAAAAGTCAGAGCCCAGTCTTTTGTTTACACTCAGTTGGTCATCCAGTTGCATACTTATTGTTAATTATTTAATGTGAAAACAATATTTATGTGAAAATTACATTGATTCAGTTTGCACAGTTAGAGAGAGATAGATAGATACACACTGTACAGTTGAAACCAGATATTTACATACACTTCAGAAAACACAAAAACTTTTTTTTCTTTACTGTCAAACATTCAATCAGAGTAAACTTTTTCTGTTTTAGATCAATAAATATTAACATTTTTTTTGCATTTGTTAAATGTCAGAATCGAGTGAGGGAGAATTTTTATATATTTTTTATCACTTTCATCAAAGTCAGAAGTATACATACAATAAGTTTATTGTGTCTTTAAACAAAAAGAAAACTCCAGATGATTCCATTCTGAGCTTAAGAAGCTTCTGATAGGTTAATTGATTCCATTTGAGTTAATTGGTGGCACACGTGTGGATGCATATAAAGGCACACCTCAAACGCAGAGCCTCTTTCTTTGACATCATGGAAAAATCAAGAGAAATCAACCAAGACATCAGGAAAAGAATTGTGGACCTCCACAAGTGTGGCTCATCCTTAGGTGCAATTTCCAGATGCCTGAAGGTCCCACGTTCATCCGTTCAGACAATAATACGCAAGTATAAAAAACATGGGATTGTACAACCATCATACCGTTCAGGAAGGAGACGGATTCTGAGTCCCAGAGAGGAACATTTTTTGGTGCGAAATGTGCGAATCAACCCCAGGACAACAGCAAAAGACCTTGTGAAGATGCTGGCTGAAACTGGTAAGACATCAGTAATGTGTCATTATCCACAGTAAAACAAGTCCTGTACCACCATGAGCTCAAAGGTTACTCTGGGAGGAGAAAGCCATTACTTCAAAACCACCAAAAAAAAGCCAGATTACAGTTTGCAACTGCACATGCTGACAAAAATCTTAATTTCTGGAGACATGTCCTGTGGTCTGGCGAAACAAAAATTGAACTGTTCGGCCATAATGATAAACGATATATTTGGAGGAAAAAGGGCGAAGCTTTGAAGCCTCAGAACACCATCCCAACTGTGAAGTATGGGGGTGGTAGTATAATGTTGTGGGGCTGCTTTGCTGCAGATGGGACTGGTGCACTTGATGCATCATGAGAAAAGAAAATTATGTGGATATATGGAAGTGTATATAAATTTTTGACTGATGAAAGTAATAAAAAAAAATTCACTCGATTCTGACATTTAACAAATGCAAAAAATGTTAATATTTATTGATCTAAAACAGAAAAAGTTTACTCTGAATGTTTGACAGTAAAGAAAAAAAAGTTTGTGTTTTTTTCTGAAGTGTATGTAAATATCTGGTTTCAACTGTATGTATGTCTATCTATCTATATATATATATATATATCTGTATATATATATATATATATATATATATATATATATATATATATATATATATATATATATATATATATATATATATATATATATATACACAGATATATATATATATATATATATATATATATATATATATATATATATATATATATATATATCTGTGTATATATATATATATATATATATATATATATATATATATATATATATATATATATATATATATATCTGTGTATATATATATATATATATATATATATATATATATATATATATATATATATACACAGATATATATATATATATATATATATATATATATATATATATATATATATATCTGTGTATATATATATATATATATATATATATATCTGTATATATATATATATATATATATATATATATATATATATATATATATATACAGTTATATTTATATATATATATATATATATATATATATATATATATATATATATATATATATATACAGATATATATATATATATATATATATATACAGTTATATTTATATATATATATATATATATATATATATATATACAGTTATATTTATATATATATATATATATATATATATATATATATATATATATATATATATATATATATATATAAATATAACTGTATATATATATATATATATTAGTTATATATATATTTTTTTATCATAGTCTAGCACTTGTTTTGTTCTGCTTGAAGAGCCATTTAGTTCTGTTCAATTTTGTGGTTCTAGTGGGAGTGAAGCAAAAGGTTTGGGCAATAAATGCTGAGCTGCTTAAGTTTAATTGCTTGCAGTGGCAGTTGAAGTCAATATCCTGGTCAATGGGCCATGGATCCCACAGGTTCATTTCCCTTAATTGCACTACATGTGCCTGGCCAGTGCATAAGTACCATCATTAAAATAATTTGCAAAAATAAAATAATAAGTGAAAAAGAAGCCAACAATGCAATTAAATGTCAACACACAAGCACCAGGACACCAGTGATCTAAACAGAATATTAGTTGTCAATATGAACTGATGAGTCTTGGTCATTTCTATTTTTAAATATCCTGCTAACCACATAGTGGCACTATTTAACTCAAATTATTGTTGCTAGCCCTTTTTGTTAAGAGCTTTCCTGCTTCTAGGTTATTTGAATGTGAATTTTATTTTAGAAATAAGAGAAAATCTGTAGTTTAGGGTGTTGATTTCTTAACATGTTGATTTTTGGCAACCAAAGCAACTTAGCACAACCCTTGGGATGTAACTGTCGTCGTCAGAGTTGAGTTGGATGCAAAGCCTATTCTAGAAACACTGGGCATGAGGTTGAATCAACCGGGATGTGACATCGAGCCATTGTAGGAAACCTTACACACAGATTCATACCTATAGGCAACATGCAATTTTCTAATGGTCTAGGGAATTGGAGAACCTGGATGAAACCCAGACAGACCCACTCTACACAGGTAATAACCCAAACTCAAGATCAAACCACGGACCTTGGAGCTATAAGGCAGCAATGCTACCCTTTGTTCTACCTCTGGTACAGTGAATTGAAACAAAAACTCCTCATCTTCCTCCACATGTGTGGGTTATTACAAAACTTAAATGCCATATTTTATGTTGAAATTGAGCCAAGAGACATCGCTTTTGATTACAGTTTTTGCTCACAGCTCTAGCAAACACAAAAACATGAAGTGGATCACACATCACATCACATTCTCTCTCCACCTTCACGGTTTCATACAAAATATGTACAATATTAGAATTGGGTACAGCCTTTTGAAAACAACTGAACCTGTGCCTCTTTAAACAACCATGGCATAACTTAACAAGGCATTTGTTTGTTCATTCATTGATCCATTAGTTTGTGTTTGTTCATTCATTCAATCATTCTTTCATTCATTTTTTCCTAGTAAGGATGGATCCAGATCTTATCCCAACACCACTAGGCTCAGGACAGGACCACACCCTGAACTGGAAGTTAGTTCTTTATTAGATTTCTGAAATTATCCTAAGTTAAAATGTCTTCCTGGGCAAAGTACTCTAATGGTCAGCTTTGGCTGACAGCCATTTTAGACAAGCTAATGCACACCTTTTTAGATAGCTGGACACTGGAGAAACACTCTCAAGCTGTTGTTTTGGCCACTTCTATGAACCGTGGAAGATGGCACCACACATCATTAACTATAGACCCAGTACAGGGAGGTCAGGGACAATGTACGAAAACACAGCAGAAAAAGTTTAAGCAAAGAAAAGCTTTTGATGCACTCTTAGTTGTACAAAGGTAATGGCAGTTTAGGTAAACGGCAAATGAGTTGGAAAAAAAGTACAAATCCCAACTGCTCTAAAAAACCTGGATGTGGTCTGTAATTACCAGAGTGACTCTGAAATGTTTGCTATAATTCTGCTAGAAACAAACTGTGTGTATGTGTGTGTGTATGTGCAGAAGACATATTATTCATTGAGCAACAGTGCAGTGGAACTTGAGGCTAAAGAGCCAGTCAACTGTTCACAAGCCTCTCTGTCTCCAAGATTAATATGTTTCCCTAAGGTATATTAAAATCTAGTGTAAAGCTGTTTGAACCATTATTCTTTAATGCTATTGCTGCTATTAATGCTATTTAATGCCATGTATTTGTATATGAAAATGCAACAGTCATGTTAGGACACATATTACAAATATGACATATAACCTAACATCCCTATCTTAAGCAAATGTGTCGTTATGTAGCAAACATAATGACAGGGACATTATGATGGATTAAACAGAGGAAAAGAGCTAGGGAACCATGCAGGAGAGCTGCATCTAAAAAGTGAAGTGAAATGATTCATTAACATTGTTGAATTAGTTTTAGCTTAACATATCTTCTATATTGCCCTCTATTTCTACCTAGCTAGTCAATAATAGCCAACTAACCCCTGTGGTAGAAGTAGTTGCTGCCTTATGCAGTTATGATCACCAAATAAAATTAATTTAGCAAATTTCTGTTCCCAACTACACTTTGACTGTGATAAACATCATTCACCAGTCATCAGTCAGTCTCTCTCTCTCTCTCTCTCTTTCACACACACACACACACACACACCCTGACATTTTAGCAAGAAAACAGAGAAGGAAAGCAGTACAGAGATCGAGATTGCTTCAAACCGACACTTCTTCCATAAATGTTAAATAAACAACACTGAACAAAAACACTTCACCACACATGTTAAAAAGTACTTTGTTCAACAACCCCCTTTTAAAATCCTTTTATTATTAGTCTTAGATTATGTGGAGTGTAAGTCCCTGTGTGTGAGCTGTTACTATAGAAACAATAACACATTAGAGCAAGCACTTTGTTCAGGTGGAACTGCCTGTGCTGTTATATTATAAAACAACGACTGACCAACCATGCTGTGATATAAGCATACTTAAATTTAGATTCAGTCTTTTGAATTGTAATGTACATACTTTATTTTGGTTTTTACAAATAGTTTCGGTATCAGCGTCTGTCTACTCTGTATCCAGAAACATCATCTCTCCTAATTGATGTTTTTTTTCCTATTTCACATAGAGATACATACACTCTAAAATAGCTAAAATGATCCTACTTTAGACTAAAAATAACCTTAATTTTGGTCAATTTAGGAGTATGCACTTCAATATGGACTAACACAGCAGGCTGATTTATCCTAGCAAGGCTAGTGTTTTGACCCAGCAGGGTTTCTGAACCCAACATGTGGGTAATATTTGACTATATTGCTAGCTGGAGACACCCAAGTTAAGTTGAAACTGGAACTACATTTGTGGATCCGAATTGTGAGAAATTGGTCTAACAAAACACACAGCTTTGATTTTATTTACTGAATGCCAACTTCAGGCATGTAGTTCCCATGCATATAGTGTTAGCAGACTTTTTATCAGATGGCTATTGCTAGCCATTAAGTCAAACTACTAATAAAAGAAAAAAAATATTCACATTATCTATGCCTACAATATGTCTAGCTAATACAGAAAAATGATTTACATTTGTTCAACTAAATAATAAAGTTAATTGCAACCAAAATCTGCATTACTTGCAGTTGCAGCTGATTTGTTTTAGACTTTCAGACTTTTCCTGGTTGCTGCTCTGTCCTGACAGATACAGTGCAAGTCTAGAAAAAGAATATTGATGCAGGTCCCTGGTTTGATCCTGAATCTCCTGAGTGTGAATGAGTGTGTGTATAATGTGTTCACAGTGCAATGTGATGGACTAGCAACCCATCTATGTTTTATTCTCTCCTCTTCCAGCATACCCAGGATAGACATGAAGTCCACTATGATTCAGAACTGGAAAAAAGAAAAAAAAAAAAACTTGATGCAACATGTTTCTTTTGAGGTCCACATTTCCAACCAAGTGTGCTGGGTTCCACACCATCAAGCCAATTTGGGCACATCAACCAAACATCCCGACTCTTCAAGCTGAACAAAAATAACCTTGTATTTTCTACAAAGTGCTGTGTGTTATGGTGTATGACTTTTGATTATTGTCAGTTAAAAACCTGGGCTATTGACTAACCTATTATTTTTAATACAGGTTTGAAAGGCTTGTGTAACACTTTTTTATTTAATTTCATTTCACTTCCAAAGAAAGAAAAAAAAAGTTTTTTTTGAAGCACTCAAATTGATTAATTTAATGATAGTTATTTGTGAGAATTGTATTCCAATATTTATAAGATGTGTGCCATGACAAAGCTATCTAGATATAACGGAAATGTAATGCAGGTACTATTTTTCAGCTCGGAGGGATTGCCATGGGTTTAAGAAAATGTCGACTTTGTAGCTGCGTTTAATCTTTGCTGCACTTCTTGTGTATACAATCAGTGCCCCAAGGTTCCCCTTGGCTGCCTGATCGATTCTTTTTGTAGAATTTATCCTCTCTTGTGCATTTCAGTCATGCTGTTAGACAGTTTTGCCCTTAGTGTGAGTGATAGCCTAAGTCAGGCAGGGTTATTAGCTGTTGTGGTTTTAGGCTTAGAGACATTGTTCAGAACCTGGACTGATCATTGGAACATTGAGTATTCTAGCTGCTTTACTATTCCGCTCCACACAGCTGATCTCTGAGATTATGGTATACAGGCTAAAAGGCAGGTATAATCGCATGAAACATATTACAGAATAAGGTGAAGATGATGGGAATGCAGCTTAAAAAATACAGTATATTCATAAGTGTGTATTCTGATAAAACAGTAAGTTATGAGTCAGATGATATAATAATGCTATTGTTGCTTGAGCACTTGACAAGAAGACAGATGTTAAAGTTAATAGCCAAAGTGACAAGCTTTCAGCAATATTTGAGGGGCTATTATACACTACAGAAAGAATGTAAATCTAACGGCAGACTGCCTTTGGAACATCACTGATCTGTTTCTAAGTGTCTCGGGTTGAGTCATTTTCCTTAATTGCTGGGCATTTATTGACTCTTCGTCTTTGTCTTTGCCTGTAGACTCCAAAGACATCCATTTACAGCTCTGTTATGTGCTCATTTAGTGCAACTAAAAGTAGTTAGAACTATCTAACCGATCTTAAATTGACCACATATTAAACACTTTATGCCAAAATGCACATCATTAAAAAAAAAAAAAAACACAAACATGATGTGTTATTGACTAATATTTATCAAGGTATTAGCAATACGAAGATCTTCTGTTCACCATAAAAGGTAAAATGTTGACTATACAGTATGGCTGAGTACATGTATTTGTTTTTCAATCCCGTGATTGCACACTGCACAAACTGATATGGCACAATGAAATTATACTGTCAGGCATTGGGCGTATTAAAAAATGTGCTTTTATTTAAAAAGAGTGGAATGTCAAAAAACAGACAACAGCAACAACAACAGGCTTGGTGCAGGTGATCAACTAACAGTTGTAGGGTAAAAATCACAGAATCAGAGGACAAGAATAAAGTTTAAAAAAAAAAAAAAGTTTAGTGGTAACAACAAAAAGACTTGGTACATCAAGAGAAGATTCACAGAATGATACTTTCACAGTTTGACACAGTTTGTGTCAGTTAAGAGTTTGTTTTTATAGCTTGGGAGGTGATAGGAATCAGGGGTGCTCAATCAGAAGTCAGGGGAGATGGAGAGTAACAAATGGGAGAGATGTAGTCTGAAATGGCCATGGTTGTAGGCATTGACATAACATACACAGTTGCTGTAAAGAATTTGAGCCTAATAGAGCAAGTTATTACTAGAACACATATGTAATTAATTGCACTGACTTCTTGGGAATACAAACTAAACAGCCACCCTAACACAGAAAGCACTTAGCATAATAACAATAATAAAATGCAATAGCAGCAATATGATGGAGTCACACACCCATCATAGTTTAATTGCTTTTCATGAATATAGCTTTGCTTTCACAAGAGGATTTCTTCATAGCCTTGCAGGCTATAATAAGATAATAATGGCAGATAACACCAGAATACCATTGTTTGTGGGGGAGTAATGGGCAAGCTTAATCATCATCATCATCATATTCAGTTTATTTTGATCACGGTCAGAGAGGATACTACTGTCTATACTGGAAACAGTGGAAGGAAAGTGAGACTACATCCTGGGTGGGACATTCAGCTCTGAAACAGAGACAGTGGTGATGAGAGATGGGAATGCTACCCTCTGCACCACCATGACACCCACAATCTTCCCCAAAATCTGTTTAAAAAAATCCGGATTTAGCAATGTGGAGACGAAATTGCATTATGCTCTCTATGAAAACATTTTAAAACCCTCTGCAATGATGTGAAATCATTTCAAATTAATGGGATCTTAGAAATTCATTTTTAAGTAGTAAATTATACACAAGTTATGAAATGTTTTGAGCTTCTGATCTAGAGATTATGTTTCTTAAGCATGTGTATATACGGTTACTAAATGATTGTTAGATTAATTAATTAAGCTTCTTCTTTCTCTGTATTGTACTCGTTTTATTCAAGAAATCAAAGTTGACCTTGGTAATGAGATTCATTAGAACAAGCATTAGATTAAATAGTCCAAGCAATGCAGGTTTATATAGCTGTGTGGTGTGTAGGTGAAATAATTAGAATATTACATTTATTATATTGCAATATTTACTTTCTGCCAGCACTCCACTGGTGAATGCTGTTCTCCACTTACTGTATGTTGCCAGCTTACTCCTTTACAAGAGTCCACCAGACACCCCTGAGTATTAGGCTGTCTAATAAATGGAGCTTTGGCAGTCTAGACTCTGTGGATGATGACTGCAGGAAACTCATGTAATACCCTGTTAGCTGTCTAACATATTGTGGAAACACATGTGGTATGACTGCAGTCTAACAGGGCCAGACAATTTAAAAAAAAACAAAAAAAAAAACCAAACAAATGAAAAAACACAGGTTTGAGACCTGCTGAAAAATATCTGCTCAGACAGCCAAAGTAAATTTCAGCCTTGAAAATCTCTTTAAAAGTGATACCTAAATTAAATAAGTAAAGATTTAAAAAGTCTGCCATTGATGTTGATTACACAAAGTAGGCTTATAGTGAGCGAGTGCTGGCATAATCCCCTTCTTCTATTCGGTTTATATTTGTATGTATATTTTGCTTTGTATATTAATCTTTTCTTTTTCAATTTTCTATGACTCGTGGATTTTTTTATCCAACAAATTTCCCTTGCCCTAAATAAAAGTCCCCTGTTCCACATGAAAGTAATGTGTTTAAACAGACAGTAAAAGGCACAATATGCATTTCAGAAGAAAGGTCAGCTTCATCAGACAAGAGTGTTGTCATGGAGATGGCAGAGGGATGACAAATGAATGTCTGTTCCATAGCTCGCTCGCTGTCGTGACACTGAGCTAACAAGTCATCATAGCCAGAGGCCATGAACAAGTCTTCTCTCCTGTTAGGAGGTGTAATTATGCACGGGATGAGATTAAATATAATTGGCATGTCAGCTAGGAGGATGCAGAGGTGGAGGTAGTGCTTTACAAAATGAAGGTCAACGTCAGTTATCTAGGCATGAATGGGTACATTATTCTTGTTCATAATTAGTAACAGT
Organism: Hemibagrus wyckioides; assembly: GCF_019097595.1. NCBI lineage: Eukaryota > Metazoa > Chordata > Actinopteri > Siluriformes > Bagridae > Hemibagrus > Hemibagrus wyckioides. The sequence continues at coordinate 9,705,657 of NC_080733.1, read as the reverse complement.
CAGCTCTGGTTTACTGTATGCTTTATAATTCTTTGGAAAATAATTTTGTCTTCAAAAATTTGCGGCCATCTTGCGTCATTTGCCGATTGAACTATTTTCCCCCCTCGAACTACACTACATCTAAAGTAATAAGAACAATGATCCATGAATTCATTAACCAAGCAACATCAGAAAGTGCAACAGCATATTCCTGAGCATGACAGCAAAACCACAAGCACAACAAGTCGAAACAGAAAGAGTGGGTCCTTATTGAACATTACATGCTTGTTGCTGATTGGCTACAGTGTGTATTTGTCTTCAAGACAGTGGAAAGCTGGATTTTTACATTACAAATTATAACCCTGAATTAAATTGATTCTTTTATTTGTGTGTTGTTGTTTTTTTTAAACCAAGGGCATTCATTTGATGCTGATTATTAGATATGTTGTCAACTTTGCACTGCATTAACTTGTATACAATGAAGACTGAAACCATGCCTTAAAGATTCAGGCTTGTTCCGAAATAAAAATGATTCTTCACTATAATAACCCGACGAACTTCAATTTAATACATTTTCAATGCATTAAAAACCGAATTTATTATTTTTTGTCCTTGTGATGGTCATATTATGTGTCCAGTAAATGAGCATGTGATGCATTTCTGATATTTGCCGTTTTGTATTTGGTGTTGCTGTTGCTTTTTGGAATTTCCTGTTCTGTTCTTGGTTTGGTGATCTAAACCATAAATACAAAATAAACTGGGATACGTTCGTTATTTATTTGTATATCATTGCTAATGTTTAACATTAGTCAGTGTGGCATGAAAGATGCTCTAGATTCTGTCTAATGTTCTACAGCTATTCATCCATCGCATGCTCTTGTCTTGCCCATTTACCTGACCTTCCCATTTTTAGGTATTTGCACTCAGCACTAGCAACATTGTTTTGTTTCTTTACTTTTTTTATGGTAACCATTTCTTTGCTCCTTAATTACTATATTGTTCCCCTGAAATAACCAAATTATCCCCTATTAATTTGCCCAAGCCAACCGCTCAAACCACAGAAATTCTTCAGCACAAGTTGTAGTCTGTAGTTCAGCTCTCACACAGCAGATCCATCTCCATACTCCTCTCATTAAAAGTGCTGTGTGTACCACACTCTAATTAAGTTGATGAATGTTACTGCCTCTCATTGCACCTCTAATAATTTATGGTTGAGGTGACCCAAGTCACTGCCATACACAGAGCATCAAAAAAATGAACACAACACTGGCAACACAATGCATCTTCTATCCACTTGTGCCTATATATAAACTTGGTTAATGTCTCTGCACTTAGGCAGGATTTAAGACAAATAATGGACATCTCACTATCAAAGGCAGTACATATGTCTCAAGTCATTTTTAACCAACTGGCATGAAGATTAGAGCTGATAAAATGATACAGGGTATGTGTGGTTAATATTTCTCTTCAAACTACAGACAGTGACAAATCATAGAGGAATGCAGCGAGATGACAGTTTTATCTCTATTTATACAGGATAAATACCTCTGAAATAAATTCCTTTTTAGCTCTTAAACAACAGAACTATAGATGTCATGTATTAAGACTGATTCATTGCTTTATCATTATTGACCGTTGTATACAGAGCAATGATGCAGCAGATCTTGAACCTATCCCAGTACCACTGTGCATAAGATGGGATTGAAAAAAATTCTTATTTAAAAAGATTTTTGCAAACATGCAAAATATGCAGAACATTATTAAAAATATATTAAAGTTTTCGCATATTCCATGTCTGTGCACTGTTCACTTCAATTCAGACCACAGCGTTTAAAGCCAGAAATTTGCTGCCTGGGACACGTTACAAGATCAATGCAATAGTAATTAATGGAAAAATATGCAAAACCTAAAAATAATATTTCACTGATTTTTGTCCTGAATTGTCCTTCATTCATTAAGCCAAAGGATCTTTCAGGTATAAGTCCACACAAAATTGTCCAGAAAAAACCCCCACACACTTTTACATGTCCACATATATGTGCCACAATTAACTTGACTGTATGGAACTACAATTTTTCTAATTTATTTTGTTCACAACAAGCCACAATTTGGGACACCTTCTGTGATCAATTAGAGGTGTATAACTATCCCAGGCATAAGATTGAATGATTTTGTCTTTACTATTAATTGTTGAGTTTAAAGTCCCATTACAGCCTGGTAGAGGAAAAGAGCATGCTTGTAATAAAAGACTCAGTGAGGCAGAATATATGTACACAAACCTGTTAGGAAAAAAAAAAGTTTCACACAATTGGGTGATTATATATATATATATTAATAGTGGAAATCACTTAAATGTTATATTTATCATTGAGTCTTATAGTTAATCTATTTGACAGGCTACATAAATTAAATAGCTTTAATCCAAATCTCAATTCATAAAAGCGTAGGCTGAGAAATAATGCCAGTTTATTATTGTACACTTAAATATTGATCCTTCAGTATATTCACTCTGTGCTTTTTTTCTGTGGCGTTTATTTCACATTGAAAATGGTCCTGGACTTTACATTATTGTTGTTGCTTTTATTTAAATGATGGTAAAATTAATATGAATTCCACTCCTTTAGACTTTGTAATATCTTACCGATTAAATTAGTATGATTTGTGATGGTGTCCTTGGGATAACACTGAACTACCAAGATATGAACATAAAAATATAGATATTAAATAATACTAACCCAAATTGATGTTATAAGCCAGCATGTTCTCTGCAAAGAGGCATATTTTGGTCTTTCGACAGGAACATCCATTCTCTCTTGCCTGTCAGTGCCACCCCCAACTTTCCCACACTGTCTGGTGAATAGGTCAGACATTAGCTGACAAGATAAAGTGATCCGGATACAACTGATATCTCTAGCCCCTCTGTCTGCGGCCCTTTTCAAACAAGATCATGCTGAAATTGAGGCCCGGGGTGCCAGTGTCAATGCCAAAAAATGAACCAAACAGCAAACTCATTAAGCAGGAGATAAAAAGCATGGTCATGTCATTTCACACATCTACAGGAGAACACACAATCTCTGCACTGCTGCCAGTTACACCTCGATGCTAGCTCACCCAAGTCGAGCCTGTTGCTAGGCAACAATCATTGTGTCAATGATTAAAAAAAGTTTGATTTGTGAAGTGTCATCCAGGAGTGAAATATGCCTTGAAAAATGATTCATGACTGCCAGTGAAATGTTCCAAAATCTTCACGTTAAAGAAAAATCATAAACAGTATAGATAGGATAGGAGAAAGATCTATTAATAAACATGTTATAATAAACATTAGACATTGCCTTTTCAAACTTTCCCAGTTTTGAAACAAATCTATGAAAGAGCAGATAGAAGGGAGGAAAGTGCCCGAGATTCCGCTTCTTGGATTTCCAGCATTAGTTATAATAAAGATAAAGTACTTAGAGGTCAGTGCACAAATCAAATTTCAACAAGGAAATATTCATATATGCATCCATACTAGATGGGATATGGCTCTGTGCACTCTATATGCCCTCGACTGACTCACTGCAGTCCCGATCCCCAATCTTAAAAAAAAAAAAAAAAAACCCTACCCTTGTGCACTCTCGCGCACTTTGTAATATGGCCATTATTGGAAAGTTCCAGTTTATATTGAGTCTGTCTGCTCTACGGGATGACAGAGGGTGGGAGCATATAAGGACAACCCAGAGAGATGTGTCAGCGAGAGAAATTACTGCCTCTGTGTGTGTGCTACTGATATCTATGCAACTATAAAAACCCACTGCAATAATAGCAAGGAGTAATGATGATTTCATGGATTATATTGTGAAAGGAAGAATAAAAAGAAAGGGTCTTCTTAAATTTCAGTACAAAATGTCTTGAGGCCTGATGGAAATAGGTGGGACTGAGATTTTTGCACATTTAAAAAAAAATAAAATAAAAATCCTGTCTGCTGCTTTGTGTAATAGAGTTGTAGAGACAGTGGATGCAAGTGCAGACTTCTTTGTGAAATTAGAACAAACGGTGAATTCAAACCAAAATAGCAAAACACACAGACTATGAGCAAGGCTATGAAAGGCAAAGCGACAAACAAGACAGTGTCAATAAACGCATGACAAAAAGACACTGAAACAGAAACTTTTAAGCATGATCATTAAGGTGAAACTGGATACAAGTGAGGGTGATGCAAGCATGGAGTTATGCAAGGGTTAATGGGTAAAGTACTGATTTACTGTCATAAACATGACTTGATAACTAGTTTGTCGATGTTGTGCTTTGTTGTAATAATAACCTGTGCGTTAAGATTTTTTAGAGTTTTCTAAAATGTAACAACCTCTCAAGAACCATAGATGCAAGACTATCGCAGGCTCCATGCACGCACATTCATATATAAGGTTATCTGAGAACCCAGAGGACAACGTGCAAAACCACATGTAGCGTGTAACCTCAGACCCTCGAGCTGTGCCAACCTGCTGCCCAAGACATTAGGTCTAAATATAACTGAATTATAGAAATTATAGTCTAACATTCAGTTTACAGTAAAGTACAATGCAAGTACTTTGCATGAAAAGATGTTTTTTAGAGTTTTATTTATTTATTTTAGTTTTTTTTTCCAAGTGTAAGACTTTACTCCTTCTTTTTAATCAACTGGTTAGTGGACAGGAATTGGCAAGATTAAATTGGGAGAAAAATGAGTAAACATTTAATTAGTGTTCATGGCCTTGTGCTGCATAAAATCATACACATCTCAGAACCGTTATCACCATCCCTTTTCTTGGAGATGTACCATCCTAGAGATTTCCACAGATTTCCTAATAAACCCAACTGCTCCAGGTAATCCATATACCTGATTATCCAGATTAGATCTGCCGAATTAGGAACTGAATTCTGTAGAAAGGTAAATCTCCAGGAACAAGGTTAATGATTACTGCCTTAGAGGAGCATTAACTTCTGAAGATAAATCTCAAGACATAGGGGCTTCATGTTACAAAAGCTTGCATCACATTTATCCAATTAAGACATACTTAATATGTTATTTCTTCAAAAATTAGAGAATTTTCATACATTCTTATGAAAAACACTCACCCTTCATTGGGTTCTTTGTATAGATAAAAGGTTCTTAGTCTCCTAAACATATTCTAGTGTAGGATTCTACATAAAACCATTAAGGCTTTCCTTAGTGGGACAAATAAATATAACACACCGTGAAAGTAAAAGAACAGCATTTAAACAAGTGTCCTTGGATCACATGCTGCTGGTATATTCAATAAATATTCAATTTGACTAGCAAACAAAGTAAATATGTTGCACTGACAATCTATCACTTACCTTCCTGAATGAATATAGCTTATATTAGAGAGTAGCAGTTCCAGGCACCAGTCAGTCTGGGTCAGCCGAACCTTAATGACCTCTGCCTTAATGAGAATAAAAAAAAAAGAACAAAAGTCTATATAAAAGTAATGAGTGCTGATAGCAATATATCACTTGACCATTAGATGAAGATAAAGTTATTGCTGTTATTACACAGTGCCCTCTAAAAATATTGAGTCCACAGACTTATACATACTATATTAGTTATATGAAAGATGAAGTATTGTGGTTGGAATCCTTGATGACTTTTTTCCATTACTTTCCATCACTCTATTCTCGTTCATTTTATGAATCGGCATTTTTGTTTAGGCAGTGAAGGGTGTGCATTTCTACATTGTCCCTAAACTCTGGAAGATGCACATGATTTAACCAGTGCTAGGAATTTCTTTACATTTGTTTAATTATTGAACATTTGTTTAATTAGGAATATAGACTGCATCTCCATCAAGCACAAAGTCACAAATAAAACAAAACACCACAAAAATACCATTTCTGCTGATGATGAAGCTAAAAGTACTATGGTAATGCTTCCAAACTAGGAAGTGGATTTTTACCTGGTGAACACAGACGTGTGGAGCGACACAACCGGTGAAACATCCCAGTGTGGTTACAGGAAATATAAGCAGTCTTGTAAAAAGCCACTTGACCATTCAAATAAGTACTTAAAACTAACTATTATAAAACAGAGAACAAGACTTGGTAGTCAGTAGACTGTGCACAGAATTAAAAACAGAAGCATATAAATAGACAAACCAATTAAGAGAAACTAGACACAGGTGACCACAATCGGAAACAGCAGGACAAGGACAGAGACTTGAAAAGGAACTGCGAATTATAACAAAAGCAGATGGTATTTTTAACATATAATGTGTTTTTGAAAGGGAGACATTGTGAACCAAAAATTTATAGCTCAAATGGAGAGTCTAAAATACTGTATATGATGCATTACATTTAGTATGTGCTTCATTGTATCTGCACCTATTGTCTACTTTATTGCTATATAGCTAAAAGTATCTGGATACCTGAATATTGAACATTCCATTTCCAAATCCATCAGCATTAATATTTAATTGTTTTCCTTTTGCTGTTATGAAAACCACTACGCTTCTGGGAAGGCTTTTGATTAGAGTTTGGACTGTGGCTATGGGGATTTTTGCCCATTCAGCTACAAGATTACAAGAGCTTGGGCACCAATTTCATGTGAGGATGCCTGGTGTGAAGCTGGCATTCCATTCATCCATCCCAGCAGTGCTTATCCTACTGGGTCATAGGGAACCTGGAGCCTATCCCAGGAGGCACAAGGAATAGTACACCCTGTACAGGATACCAATCTTTTGCAGGGCACCATTGCACATTTTTAGAATGCCAATCAGCGTACAACACATGTCTTTGGACTGGAGAGGAAACCTATGAGGCACAGACAGAACATGCAAACTCCGCACACACAACAGAGGTGGGAATCGAACCCCCGAACCCTGGAGGTGTGAGGCAAACATACTAACCACTAAGCCACCTTGCCCCCCCAAGTTGGAATTCTAATTCATCCAAAAATGTTTAGTTTATATTAGTGTTTAGGTCAGTATTCAGTCAAAGTTGTTCTATAGCAATCTTGGTAAACCATGTCTTTATGAACCTCTGTTTAAGCACACTGTACTGTACAGATACTGTGATGCTGGAACACATTTGGGCAACAAGTAAGTTAAGGAAAATCTTCTTCAGCTCACAAGACATTCCAAACAACTGGCAAAGACATCCTAAACAGCGGAGTGTTTCTAACTTTATGGTAACACTTTGGAGAAAATCATTATGTAGGTGTTACTGTCAGATGTCCACATACTTTTGGCCATCTACTGTACCATATATTGGCACAATTTCCAACTGAATAAACTTATCAGAGAAATCACTGGTAGGTTGAGTCTGTAAACCAAAAATCTCTAACTAACTCTAGAAGTCTGCCCTGAAACTGTTGACAGATCAGACACTGTACAAAAAAATTGCAGTCATTGTTCATAACTAACACCTACAGCATGGACCACCAAGGTATAAATTGCTATAAAGAGATTAAAAAAAAAACACTGCTGTGCCTGATTCAAGCTGAAAAAGAAACCTGGATACTAAGCCAAAAGTTCCTTTTGTAAAGATATAAGGTTTATGCAGCGTGTTTTACTATGTATTGTTCCCTCAGACACACCCTAGGGAGGCTTTGGTCTTGCAATAGTGAATATTAGAATATATCCAAATATATATTTCGGTAAGTGACTTAGTCATCTATATAATTCCATATAAATCTAGTAGTATTCTAGTTCATCCCCTACTTGAGTAATGCAAAAACAGAAAATGCATCACGGAAAAGAAAGATGTGAGTCATCTATGATGATTATACATTTGGCAGGCTTTTTATCCCCCATTTCTGTACTCTGCAACTTAAGCTTGGAGTGCAAGATGACAGAGGTCATCCTGTAAGGTCTACCTATAATGACAGACAGTACAGCATTGGGTTGTTTCCACCAGTTGGACAAAGGCTTTTTGGCAGAGTAAGTGCAAGCCTTGCTGACCTCAAAGAAAGGAGAGAAAATAGATTTTCAGCAGCCTGTCCATTTTCAGCATCCCTGAGTCTGAGAGACCAGTCAGAATTTCATATGATGCAAAATCAACCTCAGAATGGTAAGAGCTCAGGTGGGAGGATAGGCAATATCGTTCAGAAAATAATGTATGCCTTTATTTCATGGGTGAATGAAAACACAATCACTGATATGTGTTCATTTGACACAGTAAAATTAGAAATGTTAAAACATCAACACAGCAAAATAAGTTGGCTTGACAACACTGGAAAAAATAATGCAAAAGAAGGGATACAGAGGAGCCATAGCATTTCACATCATGGCATGAGTAACTCCTATCTGTAAGACAGGGTATATGATTCATAGCATTTGGTTGACAATGGAAAACAAAATAAATCAAATGTATATCGGGAGAAATAACTTTGCTGTAATTGAGGATGTATAAAATGCATTTAAATGTATTAAACAGTCCTGACATTTAATGAATTAATTTGTTGGTGTGGAATCTTACTGCATTGACTGCATTGTTATTATAAATCTTATGTCATATTAGTTTCTGACAGCCTAATTATTGCAAATTTGTATTTCTAGTATGAGAACCACGTCAAATGAAAAGATGCTCCTAGCAGAACATTGCCAGTGCCTCCACTGGCTTGCCTTCTTTCCATACTGCATCCTGGTGCCATGTGTTCCCCAGGTAAGTGATGCACACTCACCTTCTTCCATTGCTCGGTGGTCCAGTTCTGATGCTCACTTGCCCATTGTTGGCACTTTCGGTGGTGAACAGGGGTCAGCATGGGCACCCTGACTGGTCTGCGGCTATGCGTCCCCATACGCAAAACAAACTGCAATGCACTGTGTATTCTGACACCTTTCTATCAGAACCATCAGAACCATCATTAACTTCTTCAGTAACAGTAGCTTGTCTGATGGATCAGATCACACAGGCCAGCCGCCTGTCGATCCTTATGCTTGCCCATTTTTCCTGCTTCTAACACATCAACTGTCCACCAGGTGCTATGATGAGGAGATAATCAGTGTTATTGACTTCATCTGTCAGTGCTCATAATGTTATGGCTGCTCTATCTATCTATCTATCTATCTATCTATCTATCTATCTATCTATCTATCTATCTATCTATCTATCTATATATACACATATATATATATACATGATATTACAACCTTAGTAAGTACTGTCTGCTTAGCTTAGCTCCTGTTGTTAAAATGTTCCAACATAAAATAGAATAACAACAGTTGTAGCACTAAAAGGTTATTTAGAAAAATATGGACTATTTTTAGAATCCAGTGCTCCCACAAATAACTGAAATTGTTGGCAGTTCTCCCTGAACAACAGATCCATGCAGTTACAGAAAAATATATATACTGTATATGAGTTGCAGCACTCAATATTGTGATTGCATTCCTTAGCTGAAAGGTAAACAGTCAAATCAGCTCAAATCAGCTAATACCCAAATTTTAGGCAGTCAAAGATTTTGCTACTCACTGGGATGGAAGCACTGATATTGCTGCATTTATTTCCTGGTTTTTATGAATCCTAATATCCAGAACATTTACACAGAAAGATTATGTGGCATGTCTAGATCACTTTTTGCAGTTGGATCGATTCAGGTTTGAATTGCTTCCTGTCTGCAAATGAACCACACTAGAGTTGTATTGGAGCTGGATCAGTTATTTTTATCTGGACCTCAGTGTGATTACTGTGTTCACTCCTGCCTAAATACACCTCACCAAAAAGAAAACATACACAGGATTGATTCACATGGGCTAAATGCTGCCTATGTGAAAGCACCCCAACTATTTGGCTGGATTCAATTATCTGTGAAGCTATAAAGAGACATATTGTGGCTTACATAAAATGGAAGAAGCAACAATTTTAAAAAGCACTAAGCATGCAACAACCCAAGACATTATTTGGAATAATTTCTTTATTCGTTATGAAGTCCTGGCATCAAAAGGAATGTCACCTGAGATAGAATTAGTAATGAAAGACGTTGTCAAAATTGTCAACTTCATCAAAGGCGGTGCTCTCAACAACCATCTTTTTGAGACCTTGTGTGCACATCACGCACATCTTCTTTTTCATTCTGCTGTCAGATGGCTGTCAAATGGTAAGGTGAACAACCACATGTACAAAAAAACCCCAATATTTTCTCTTGGAGAAGCAGTCACCTCTTGCAAATGCATTTCCTGATGAGAAGTTGGTGTTAATTGTCACATCTTGCTGATGCTTTTTTCTATTCCAAATTAACTGAACCTGAAACTTCGAGGTCAGGACTGAACAAATTCAAGGTTTCCAGCAGTTCTCAAAGCTGTGACAACTGTGATTTAAGACTTATTCAAGAAATCTGCTCTTATTACAGCCACGAGTAAACTCTTCAAAGCAACGTCTACCAAAGAAAGTGGTTTCTTACGTGACTTACATCATCAAGACACATCTGGACAGACTGCAACAACTGCACAACTACAACTTTAGCTGGAGAACTTGATTTGACCCCTGCCACTTTAAACTCTAAGAATCAATAGCATCATTAAACCTAATGCATCCAAGCAGAACAAGCTTTTATTGCTGCTGCTCTTCGCGAGAATAGTAAGTGTGAGTAAGAGGCACACACTTCTTATTAAGTAAGTGTATTTCTCTTTGTGTTTTAGTCATTGTGCAGAGTTTTAAGCATCATTCATACTGACTGAGTCATGACATATCTGACAACAATAACCCTATTTGCCTGAAAATAGTTTGAAAGTCCTAGCCTTAAAATTCAAAGTCATATTTGACTGATATATTGTATGAGTTGCCTACAAAACCTTAGAAGAGTAACTGTTTTAGCTAAAAAAAACCCTGGATATAGTTACTAAAACATCAAATATTTGATTTAAATAGAAAATTATGCAATGCTTTCATTCATTCAGGGTAAAGTTTGGAATGTTTTTCCTACTAAATCTGTAGATTTAGCTAGTAAATCTATGGGGATGTCATAACTTAGTGGTTAAGGCGTTGGGCTACTGATTGGCTACTGAGTTCAAATCCCAGGTCTACCAAGTTGCCTCTGCTGGGACCTTGAGCAAGGCCCTTAACCCTCAGTTGCCTAGAATGAGATAAAAATGTAAGTTGCTTTGGGTAAGGACATATGAGTTCTGCTTTCCTTTCCGGACTGCTGGGTAGTTTCCTTTGGACCTTCTTGTTGAATAAACCTTTTCAGTTTTTCAAGATTTTGGTGATGACATGCAATTTTCCACCCATTCACACATCCAATAACGTCTTCATTTTAAATACTTTTGTATTCTAAGTCATTTGTGTCATTTGTTATGCAAATTCTTGTGAACACCGTAGTCAGCAATTACTCTATCCTTTATGTTGCTGATTAATAAGTGTGATCAAAGCTCCTCATATTCAGTTTACCTATGATTACACTTATTTACTACTTTTATACTCACAAGTAGTACATATTTACACTCATATACCCTTATACACAAGAATAACTTGATAAATGACATTCCATACAATTAAATGTACATATGTACAGTTTATGCACAAAACAATGCATGCACACGGTTGATGAATGAGACCCCTGGACTATTGCTCCTGCAACAGAAGCATCCAGTTTCAGATGTAAATCATAGTGTGGAAACCAATCATCCTTGCTATACAACTAAAGCATTGTGTGGAAACCAATCATCCTTGCCCTATTCCAAATAAGGAACTCATTACAGAACTCAATATACCTGGGTTTATATGTATTTTTTACATTCAGAGTGGAGGTGGAAGCGTCTTCACCATCATGCTTCTGAACCAGATTTCATGGTCAAGAAATCTCTGATTGTGGTTTTAATGATTTGACTGCAAGCAAAAACGTATAAAGGAATGAAAAACAGTTGAACTGTACATCAGAAGGATCCACAGTAACATTTCAGACGTGGGTGAAACAAAGGTATTTTCGGAGTTGCACTTTCTTTAGAAGACACAAGGAGATGAAAGCTTTTTAACCAAAAGCATGAGGGATTTTTTTCAATCATTTATACTGCCGTTGTCACTACTGCAGTGTTGTTTAGATTTGCAGAGCAGAATTCATTTATTGGAACCTAAAAAACATACTATATTGTATTGAAAGATTTGTAAAACATTTTAAATAAAAAAACCATCATTAAGGCATCCATCGTTCTTTTGTCATTTTATTTTAGCACAATGCTTTCTTGTCTATGGATTCTGCCAATTTTTGTGTGACCTTGAAATTTACTAAGTCACTTGTTGTTCCCATTGGTATCACTCCAGGTTAGCTTCAATCTAGGATTATGGAAAAAAAAATGTAAAGGTATTGAAGAAATCCTGAAAAATGCCTAAATTGAGGAAGGAAGAACAGCAGCCACATTGCTTTGTTGTTTGGGTTTCTTGCTTGAGCCAGAGAGCCATTGGCATCTTGACCTCCACCACCTCCATTATCTTTACACTATCCCCAACGGGACTAAAGTAGAATCCAGAAGATCTGAAAGAGATGCCTTGCTAATGGTCTGCAGTTTGTTCGCCCGTGTCTGAGGAAGTAAGGATTTCACCTTATGGAATTAAACCTAGAGAAGCCAAACTGTGCAGAAACTGTGAGTCAGAAAGAGCTGAATGACTCTGTTTTAAAGGCAGAGGGTTCAGGCCACCATTAGTGAAATAGTCATGACCTTTATCTAATACACTGGAGAGAAGCCTTCCCAAACCTTAATAATTGCTGCTATTTCCATTCTATATGACACTGGCCAGTAGAGTGGTCAGATGGTCAGAAAACATTTGCGAGCTGTTAAACTTGATTTTGATAAATAAAGGGAGTAGACATAAAAAATGTTAGTGCAATTGATAAAGATTTTTTGTTGTAATTAATGAGTGCTGTTAAACTCAAGAAGAATAGTGGAGCATAAGAGGATAAATAAATGATGTTCAAAAAAGCTACACTGGAAAATAAAGAGGAGGATGTGCTCTGGCTATACTGCTCCCATGTCATGTACTGACCTGGAGGTGAACTTGATATATTTGCTGAAAAGTGTAAGTAAGAGTAGAAGGCCACACAGTGAATGTGAGGATGCAAATCAAAATGTTATTTGATGTGTAAATGGGTAGGAAATTGTATATCACCAACCTATTGCATAGCTGTACTGGATAATACTGGAATTTCAATGTCGCCATACAATCGCTCTTTATAGTTTTGAGTTGATGTTTATTAAATGTCCATTGTGTGCAGCTGTGTGTATGCCTGTGTGAACTATATACACTTCAGGTGAAAAGTTTGGACACATCTTCTAATTCCATGGTCTTTCCTGATGTTTATTTCTTTCTACATTGTAAAACAATGCTGAAGGCGGCTGAAATACACAATAATGTCCTTTGAACAGTTGATATTGAGATATGTCTGCTACTGATGCTCTGTAAAGCCTTCATAACGGCTCTAATCTGAGGTGCTGTTAATTGGTGATTTCTGAGGCTGGTAACTCTAAATGAACTTCTCTGCAGCAGAGGTAAGTTTTGGTCTTGCTTTACTGGGATGGTCTTCATGTGAGCCAGTTTCATCATGGTGCTTAATGGGTTTTGCAAATGCACTTGACAATACTGTTCTTGCAAGAACTATTCCAGAACACCTGACCTTCCTGTCTTAAAATAACAACTGACTCTTGTTTTTTGTCATTACATATGGATTACATAAATCCATGTGTTATTTCATAGTTTTGAAATCTCCAGTATTGTTCTAGAATGTAGAAAATAAGTCATTAAACAAAAAACATTGAATTAGAAGGTGTGTCCAAACTTTTGACTGGTAGTGTATATGTATGTATGTATGTATGTATGTATGTATGTATCTATCTATGTATCTATCTATCTATCTATCTATCTATCTATCTATCTATCTATCTATCTATACAAACAAAACAGCAATATATTTTCAACGGGGTTTAACACAGTCATTCAAAAATCTCAAAAATTCGAGAATTAAAAGTAGATCACCATGAAAATATACAGTAGAAATAACTGCAAAACAAATGTTTTTATTTTTTTATTCAAAAACCTTCAAAATATGTTTCAGGTTCAAGAAAGTTTAAGCTTAAACACAATGCAAAGCATCATATACAGACGGATAAAATACATTTTATATACTGCAGACGAGCCATGTCGGGGATTACATATGTACAATATGTAAACATGTATATACATTTCTTTTATACATTTACAAAAAAAAAGCTTTGTTTCTATTTTCTCTTTGTATATAGATATTTTTATATTCCCCACTAGCATTTGTACTACAATAATGAAAAACATTTACATATCTGTCAATCAATTTTTCTCTTTTTATATTACAAATGTGTTTCCATAAAAATATATCTCTGTACAAAATATTTTTTTTTTTCATTTATTTGTTCTCCTTTTCCTTGCGTAATTCAGAGTAGGCTAGTCCATTCAAGTCCTTTTTTTTTTTATACACTTGCTTTGCAACACAACCCTTTTGGTCAAAGAGCATAGAACTGCAGTCTGACTGTTGTTCCTTGAGGCTTTGGCTAGACAAAGCAGGTCTACAACTCACTCAAAGTTGGGCATTTCTCTCTTGCAGAACGGAGAGGAATGCATCGCTAGTCTGGGTTCTTTTTTTTTTATTTTTTAAATGAACACTTAAAACAAGAAGAAAGTATGATGAAGGTATGTATTAAATATCACAAGATGTATCTCAATTATTTAGTCCAGTGGCTTTTTAAATGAAATTGTTTGAATATGTACTCTGGGGATAAACACTATTCCAATACACTTTAGCTTATGTACAATTTCAAGATTTTTTAATCAAAGTCATTATTTGATTTCTTTTTTTTTTTCTGTCATGAGCTTGGGAAAAGTTTTTTCTTTATGTATTATGGGAAATATGAAGGGAGAGGGATTTCGATACATTACAGGCAATACAAAATTGAGTTACATTCAATTTAACATGGATATTTCCATATTAAAGTCTCCTTTTTGTCTTCATCCACATGAGGCGTTAGACAAGAGATACGCAAGTGAGGTGTAAAGTGTAGTCATAGCTGGAGTTGAAATATACATGGGATCAAAGGAATGAACTCATTAAATATGTGCTTTCCATTTATACTAATGCCAAATTAAAGCTTCCACATTAACAAAGATATTTCACCAAGCAAAACAGCTGTAACAACAATAATGAGGGATGGACACAAACTCAAATGAGTGTTTCATGAAAGTGAAGCACATCCCTGTTCAGTTCACCAGCGAGAGCCAAGCAAACCTGCTTGTAAGTGATAAAGATGAGTCAGCTTCACTGGCGTTGAGACCATAACTTCAAAACGTTGCTTAGCTCCCTTTTATTTCTGCAGAGCAAAGAACACCTAGAATAATTTCAAAGAACCTAAATGATCATCGGGAAAGATGAATAGTAAAACGGCACAAGGCTTCTATTCATTTATATACGAATATTTGATGGATTTTTTTATTTGTTTGGTGCATTTTATACGCCAAAGTTGTATAAAACCCTGGCAAATGGGAACCACTGATTTTTTTTTTTTAACTATTTCTAAAGAAAAAACAGCAAGAAAGACTTACAATTCAGCAATAATACATGATGTCCAAAGAATTTTTTTTTTTTTAAGCGTGTGAGAATCCCTCAAATCTTTTAATCAGAAACTATGGAGAAACAATTCAAAAGTCTTTAAAACATGGAATTTGTCTCCGTTCACTTTTATAACGTTTCATATTTTCTCTTGGGCTAAGAGTAAGACAAAGGATTAACTCTCAGCCAAACACATCTGAAAGAGGAAGCACTGGCTTTGAAATTCTTCCCAGCTGTTGTTTTTTTAAACAGACCCTTGTACAGTTTCAGCCTGGCAAATAGGGAACTAAGGAATGACTAAATGCTCTGCGAGTCAAAAACATCACAGGGAGGTACCATGAGGCAACATGGTGTTACAACTGTAAAAGAAAGACCTCAAGAAACAACCGAGGTTATCTGAATTGTTCAAAACCTTTTTTTTTCTAGTTTCAGAAGTATAAAATAAAGAGATAACAAAAGAAAAGAAGAGATTGTTTTAGGGAAAAAAAAAAAAAAACTTTCTGCCTGGGGTTCTGTTGTGAAAATAATCAATGATAGAGTAAAAGTGTTTTTATGGGATTTCATGTGAGTAATTTTGTTCAAATTCTAATGCAAAAGCAATAACTCAGTAAAAGCCTTTTTGTCATCTTCTATCCTCTAAAAAATTGTCATTGCATGACTATCAGTAAGTGCTTGAACGTTAGGATTGTAAATGATTGGGGATGCAGAGTAATAACTGATATGTGATGTGCAGGAAACAGAGTATAAGTGAGGGGCCTTCTGCTCTGATGAAGCAATTTGGAATGAAATCATGTAAGGAGAACAAGAAAAAAAAAAACAATAAAAAATATTCTACAAGACAAAGTCAGCGCCAATTGGTTTAGTACAATGTGCCTGGCAACCGTTTTGCCTGTGAAATCACAAGGGAAATACAATCGTTTTTTCCCCTCATCAACTCACAATTGGAACAGGCACTGGGTGATATATTCATGTAGCTGAGATAAGCTACAGATTTAAAAAGTAATAAAATTGTAAAAGCAATTACCAAAAGAGAGATGGAATAGAGAGTGAAGAGACAGTATAGAGATTCATTGCATAAGCTGTTTTCCTTAGGAAATAATAGCAGGGATTTTAAATACTCATTGAAAATGTGGCCCTAATAAAGTATGCAATTGACAATTTGGGGCTTTATGTCAGGGCAAGAACAAACTGAGACATGATGGTCAGAAATATATGCCATTGTTTACCCTAATAGTTATCTCTATAGGCAGATCTTAATGTATCAGTAGCATTTGATGACTCACTAAGCCCAATGAGTATATAAGCACTCCCTCAACACACTGTGGTTAGTCCTTAACCATCCACCCAATTAGAACAAAATCACTGACCTCACTTTGATTTTAATATCTGTGTATTGACTGGCTCTGCATGACAATGAGATTAAAATGTGTGTCATGTTTCTGTCACTGGCCTAAATTCTTTCATTTCTTCATCTTCAGTAAGTGCTTTATCCTATTCAGGTCACATCCTAGGAACACTGGACATGAGGCGTGAATATACTCTGGAATAAAGGTCAGTACATTGCAAGGAATGATGCACAAACATTCACATTTTGGGGCAATTTACCACAGCCAATCCAACAACAAGCATGTTTTGGAGAGGTGGGCAGAATCCAGAGGAAACCCACAGTATCCTGACCACAGGATCAAACCAGGGACTCTGGGTTTCAAAATGATTTCAATAGAAATGGACTCATAACAGACATATGTATTTCTGGTATTCTGGGAATCTGCCTATACCATTTAAATATGTTCTTATCATTTTTCCTGACATTTAACAGTAGGAAAAAATACTTTGTGAGAAAAAGATGCATGCCGTATGAACACTTTGAACAATAGCATTTCGTGCTTGTTTCCTTTACCAAAACCAAAAGAAAAACAGAACCTCCATGACTGCGATCAAAGTTTGCCTTGATGTTGCATACTAGCTACAGTGTAAGGCATTGATACATACAGGAATCCACAGACTCTTCACTTTAGGTAACCTTTCCAAAAAGAAAGTAAAGATATTTAAATATCAGCTGTCACAGCCCTCTAAAGACTCCATCCCACTGACATACAAAGTTAAAGAACCATGCTTTTGCACACTAGCTCCACAGTTCCCCAGACCTGAGCATCCAGAGCATACCTTCATTTTCAAAATATCACTGAATGCAACTGCGCTCTAATGACTGATCAGGTTGTCAAAAGGCTGTTGCCCCACCTTGAGGAATGCAGATACCATCCAAGTATTGAATGTGCATTACCATTCCGTCTGTAGGTAACAACAAAAACAAAAAAAAAGATGAATTGCCTAAACCCATTTTCCCCCAGTGTTCTCCTCAGGGGGCATGTACAACCTGTCCAATCTCAGCCAGGCTGGCAAAATGCTGCACAGAGAACACCCCATCCTCTGGGCTGGAACAAGTAGAGAAAGGTGCTAATGATAGAATCCTTGTCTTCTAATAAGCCTCAAAATCTCATTCCACTTCAATTCAAGGCTCTGTGGCTTCAGGTGAAAATTTCACAGGAATCAATAGTGAAAGTGTCAGCCAGAGAATTCCAGTAATGCGAACAAAGTCTGCACTTATCCGCAATCTTGCAGCTTCAATGTGCAAGAAAGAAAAAAAAAAAAACACCAACCAAAATGCATTCCATGGAGAAAATGTAGAAAATCAAAATGAAGCTCTGACTGTCCAGGATGTTCTTCTCACTAGTTCTGCCCATAGCAAGACTCATCCCAAATCCCTGTTCACCCAGAAGAAATGGCACATGTCAGCCTCTGGCTACTGAAACCCCATCACACTCCATGTCTCTTTCTCTTGTTTTTTTTTTCTGTAAGTGACAGAATCACAAGCATCCTCTCTGCCATGCCAAAGATTCATGAAAGCTCTTCCCAGAAAAAAACAAAAGAGAAACAGCAGACATATAAGAACAGAAGGAGTTTTGGGATAACACACACTGCTGTTTTTGTCACTAAGGGACATATGTGTTTTCTTGTTCAGAATTTTTCCTGCTTCTTCATCAGGGTGTGATCTCTTCTGAGTAATAATTGTTAGAATCTTTTCAGTAAATGAAAATAGGCTACTTGTTTGTCAGCCCACCCACACAGACTGGTCCTGCTTGTGGGGGCACTTGAGTGGGCAGGGGAGAAAATTTGATATCAACCTGTCAAGAAAAAAAGCATATGTAAAGAAAAGATAAGGGCAGAGGTCAAATTAAAAAAAAGGAGAGAAGAACTAAATTTCAGACAAAAAACAGAATGTGATTAAGTAAGGAATAATACATGAAGGAATGTGATGTTGTGTAAGCAATAAAATATTAAACACTGTTACATGAAAATAATTCACATTGAGGTGGTGTGCTGCGCCTGATGTCAAGCAAAGCTACTAACCCGCAGTTGATTATTTTCCTATAACAGCACATCCTGAAGTGTTTAATTCCTCTTAAACCACAGCAATTTGCCACTAATTATATATTTCATTTATTACACAATGACACATCATTCTTTTTAACTATTTAGAATTACATTTCAATTTGTGCATGGCTAGTTCCTATTATCACTTATGTTATAGAAACTACAGAGAGTCAGTCCTACTACAGCCTCTTTCTTTTTCTCAAGGCAAAGAATGCAGCTTGTCATTTTAAGAAATCGGAACGCTGTGACGGAAAACTTCCTGAACATTAACAAAGCCTTGACACTATAGACTCCATCCACAAATTTAAAATAAACGTCTTTCCTATAGATTTTAAGTTTTCTAATTGTCTGATTATCTGAAGTGTCCTCCATTCAAATCCCTGAGATTGAGATGTTTCTGTAGAACATTTAGAATGAGTGAATATGTGACTTGCTTCAGGGATGGCTCTACTCTCAGAGCTGCTCTATAGAAAACAAATCAACATCTTCTGACCAATCAGATTTTAGAATACAACAGTACTCTGGTGTAATAAGAGAAGGAAGTGTTAACATGAGAAATGCATTTAGGGCAAAAACATCAACATCAGTTTTGTAGACAAAAAAAGAATTGTGATTTTTATATAGAAAACCCTTTTTATGGGCATTTTAATTATGACAAATTAATTATATAGTAAAAGTCATATAGTAATAAGGTCCCATTAATCTTTAAACAAAAGGTTGTTGTATACAGAAAGTCAGAGAATGCCTAGACATTCAACATCCAGAAATATAATTATAAACCACTTCAGGATCTTTTGTATATTAAAACTAGTACTTTAAAAGCTTGTTTTCTTTTCATTTTGTCCAAGGGGAAAGCTAGAGCTACAAAGTTAGCCAATGCTTTGGAAATTCAGTGGCTTTAACTTTTTACCCCTCATACAACACAGAGTAATAAAACCCACAGTGAAGAGGCAGTTTGGGAAATTATGGTAGGAATCTTCGGAAAACAGCACGACTGAATTATGCCAAGTGAGTAAAGAAATTGTTCCTGTGCCTTTCCCTCTGGGGTCCTTTATCTAACAGCATACCACAGCGTGTTGTATTTGATGCTATGAAACTCAGTGGCCTTCCCAAATTAAGTCCACACTGGATATGAAAAAGAGGCTGCAGGTGTGTACTCAGATGGCGATGTAAGACAATACTGTATATTACTTTAACTCTTAGAGTGTTTGTGTCATGGGCTTGCCGGCTTCCGCCACACTTCCACATTCCCAATCGCCGGACTTCTGATTATACCACCTGCAACCAATCTTGCCGGCACCTATTTAATGCCCTCACTCGCCAGTGGCAGCGGCGAGTATTATTACTGTTTAAGTGGAACGAGTGACTTGCCTTAGCTATTCTGTTTGTCCTGCATTACCTGCCCCTTTTGACATTTGTTACCTATTGCGTCATCTCCTCCCGCATGCTATCCCCCTGCCACATCCCACGCAAGCGGAGCCCGACGACCTATCGAATAACGACCATCCAAGGTAAACCGCTGGGTCGTGGACTGGTGCAGTGGGTAACCCCAGAAATGACTCTCCGAATCGGCTGTCTGCATGAGGAGACACTCTCTCTCCTGGTGCTAGAGGACTCCCAAGTGGACTGGCTGGCGCTTCACCAACCGTTCCAATCATGCCTTCGAGCACTCCCGATCCCGGTTCCTGAGACAGCCGTGCTGCAACATCACGCTGAGGTGGACCTCCCGGTGGTATTTCGGGACTACCGGGATGTGTTCTGCAAAGTGGCTGTGACGAAACTACCACCACACCGATCGTGGGACTGCACAGTGAACCTTCTGCTCGATGCCAAGATACTCAAAGGGTGCATATATCCTCTGTCTGTCCCGGAGCGAAAGGCCATGGAGGAGTATATCCAGGAGGCATTATGCCAAGGCTTCATATGCCCATCCACCTCCCTGGTGGCTTCCAGCTTCTTCTTTGTGGCCAAGAAGGATGGAGGGCTTCAGCCATGTATAGACTACCGAAACCCTGCCTCTGATACCTGCGGCCCTCGAGGAACTCCGAGGAGCTCGTCTTTTCACAAACCTCGATTTGCGGAGCGCCTACAACTTGATCCGCATTCGAAGAGGAGATGAGTGGAAGACGGCGTTCATAACTCCATCAGGACACTACAAGTACCGCATCATGCCATATGGGCTCTCCAATGTCCCCTCCATTTTTCGAAACTTCATGAATGAGGTCTTCTGGGACATGCTCCACCGGTTTGTGATAGTGTATATTGATGATATCCTGATCTACTCGTCCAACCGGTCGGAGCCCATCCGTCATGTCTGACAGGTACTCGAATGTCTACGCCGTCATCACCTCTACCTGAAACTTGAAAAGTGCGAGTTCCACCAATCCGTCATCCAGTTCCTGGGATACATCATCTCCACAGGTGGCATCCAAATGGATCAGACAAAGGTGGAAGCGGTGAGGAACTGGCCGCCTTTCTGCGCCGTGATCTCCACACCATGCCGTCTGCCAGAAGGCAAGCTTATGCCTCTTCCGATTCCGCGACAACCCTGGTCCCATCTGGGGGTCGACTTCGCCACCGACTTGCCCACATCGGACGGTTACACCACTATACTCATCGTGGTCGATTGGTCCTCCAAGGCATGCAAATTAATACCTCTCAGGGGCCTGCCCACGGCTATGGAAACAGCAGAAGCCCTCTTCCATCATGTTTTCAGGCACGTCGGTATCCCTGAGGACACTGTGTCTGACAGAGTGTGGCGGGGCTTTTGCAAACAGCTGGGAGTAGCGGTAAGCCTGTCGTCTGGTTACCACCCTCAGACTAACGGCCAGCCTGGGCAGAAGATCCAGGAGATCGGGCGATATCTCAGAGCATACTGCCAGACTCGCCAGCACGATTGGAGCCAATACCTCCCTTGGGCCGAGTATGCCCAGAACTCGCTCCGCCAGGAAGCCACCGGACTCACGCCTTTCCAATGCATACTTGGGTTCCAACCGCCTCTGTTCCTGTGGTCAGGAGAGCCATCCGAGGTCCCGTCGGTCGACTACTGGTTTAGAGAGAGTGAGAGGGTTTGGGAGTCGGTTCACCGCCAGAAGAGCCAAGCTGACAGGCCCCGGAGAGACACACTGGAAAACCACCCAGGCGACCAAGTTTGGCTCTCCACTCGGGACATCCGCCTCAAGCTCCTGAGTAAAAAGCTCAGTCCACGCTACATAGGTCCATTCACCGTCCGCCGACCTATCAACGAAGTGACCTATGAGCTCCACCTCCCCGAGCGCTACCTCGCCAGCCTTCCATGTTTCCCTCCTCAAACCATATACTAACCCTGTTCTCCCTCCTTCCACAGAACCCGAGCTGTCTCCACCACCCGAGGTCGATGTGGACGACACTGTCTACCAGGTCCGGGATGTCCTGAACTCCAGACAACGGGGCGGCCGCCTGCAGTATCTAGTCGACTGGGAAGGGTATGGTCTGGAGGAGAGGTCGTGGGTGGACCAGGATGACATCCTCGACCCATCTCTGCTCAGCGACTTCCATCAGCACCGTCTGGATCGTCCTGCTCCCAGAGGCCGTGGTCATCCCCATCGTCGCTCCCGGACGTCTGGGGCCCTCCTTTGGGGGGTGGGAGGGTACTGTCACGGGTATGCCGGCTTCCGCCACACTTCCACGTTCCCAATCGCTGGACTTCTGATTATACCACCTGCAACCAATCTTGAAGGGCACCTATTTAATGCCCTCACTCGCCAGTGGCAGCGGCAAGTATTATTACTGTTTAAGTGGAACGAGTGACTTGCCTTAGCTATTCTGTTTGTCCTGCATTTCCTGCCCCTTTTGACATTTGTTCCCTATTGCGTTGGCATATCCTATGTTTATCATCTTTTCTAGTAAAGCCTTTGTGTTTTCACCCCCAGCTCTCTCTTGTGGTGAATGTGACAGTTTGCCTGTAACACCTCCTAATGCTGATTTTTTTTTTAATTGATACAGTATATCAGGAACTTTGCTTAGTTTAAACCTATTTATTTTAGTATTAGAGATGCATTGATACATTTTTTGCTACTTGATAAAGATACTGCTACCAAAATAAGTAACCTACTTACTCATATTTGTAGTAGTATTCATAAATTGGAGCATTGTGGAACAGATCTGTTTATGCTTACTTTTACAGTGTGTGCTGCTAGCAATGAACTCCATCTTTTAAAGTTTTATGTTTAAGGTGTTATTGCATCTAAAAGTGTCTGTAATAGAAAGCACAATGCTGTCTGAGTGTCTCTGTGGAAAAAGTGACTGCGACCATTAAAATGGGTGCAAGCTGCTGTGAACTCTACCAGACTAATGTGCAAATGTAGATGCTAGTGAGCACATGTACTGTATCTCAGTGCTTGCAGGATTGAACTTTCTCTGCAAGCCTATCACAATGTGTCCTGCATAGGCTTGTGCTCGTTTTTTACAAAGTGGATGACCATGGTTATTATAGTACACTCACATCAGCTATCTTCATGCGCTCTATTAAAGGCGGACTTAGCCCTAAGCGATTCCAGGTATGGGAATCTCGCGCATGTGCAGTACGATAGGAACGTTCCACTATTCACGAATTATGGGGGGGCCCCGCATTTGAAAATATGTAATAATAACGTTAAAATCTTAATGGTTATAGACAGACCATACAATATATGATAGAAAAGTAATAAGTACTATATGATTTATATAGGCTACTTGGTATTGGTCGGGGCCTCCTAATTCCCCGGGGTTAGCTCCTGCTTACCTCGCTTATTGGTTAAGGCCGCCCCAAGAGGAAGTTAGTGAAGTACCTCCTGCTTGAAATTTACAGAGCGCACAGTTCGCAGAATGCTTTGCTTTAATTATAATTAGCACATCTGAATATGCCCAGATCTTTGTCTTTTTATTTTCTGATCAAAAGGGCTGCATTGTATGCTATGTTATGTTAGGCTTATGTCACATAGCATCCTGTAGTATTAGCTGCTGTTACGAAAAAAGTTTTATGCATATGATATGATATACAATATATAATATCTGATACCAGTGCAAGTATGCATGTATCCCTGAACCAGGTCATCATTTTCATTTTAGAGCAACACAGCTACTACATTTTATAAGAATCAATAAATCTTATATTGTTCTAGATTTAAGGAGGCCCTCCTTAGTAGGGACTAAACACACATGAACTTCATTCATCCATAGTCATCCTTATTTCTATTTATTTAGTGTGTGTGTAGTCTTAACGGGTGATTATAACTATATAAAATTGTTAACCATTAAAAAGGAACAATGTAAATGTTAATTACTAAAATGGCTTCAGCAAACCTTTATCCTCTGAAAATAGGTATATAAAAGTTATATTCTACATGATAGCAAGCTTGTTTAAATGATCTCTTTAAAAACACTTTAAATAATTTAAATGTCTGACAAGAAAAAGGCAGAAAAGAATTGAAGAAATGTTTAGTAAAAAGTTTAGTTAATTAAAAGGTTTAGTGAATGGCAGTTTATTAAAAACATCTCAATAAATTTAATTGGAAATGGCTATTAATCACTCAGATTTCTGAATAGACACTTGTAATGCCAATTATTCAGTCAATTCTTCAATTTTTAAATAGTCCCAAAAAAGATTTGCAGTAATCTTTACATTAATGACATGTCATTTGGAAAAATCTTTTTGATATTTACATTAATGATACTGAATTTCCTAATCATGTTTCCTTGTAGCTCATAGTTTCCTTAATAGTAATTTTATTTTCTTTCCTCTAGCTTTTATGTTGAAGTTTTCAAGTTCAAGGTTTATTGGGTATTCAGTATCCCTGGTGATATTCCTTTTCTAAACATAAGTATTTATATGAGTACTGACACATATTAATGAGACTCAGAGGTTACTCAGAGATTCTTGTCTTTGTTAGAGCAGCTTTTGAATATGTAAAACAGGAACATAGTATGTGTTTTGGTAGTGTTTGACCTCTTACCTGTGGAGAAACAGTAGCTATACGGCTGTGCAGACTGTGCTGACTGTGAATTCAGACTCGTTGGGCATGATGTCTGTGGGCTGGATATTACGGTCATACATAGGGTTTTCAAACGTCGCTCTTCCATTGGTGTTTTCATGACCAGCATAGCCATTGAAGGGTACTTTAGGTCTTTTTCTGGTGATGAGACAAGATATAATCTGAACACTGGAACACTTGATGTTGTTGAAGAGGTAAAGACACTGTGTGGAACTAGACTACAGCATGGAAAAGTGCATGGAACCCAATATTACTAATATTGAAAGAAAATAGCACATAATGTATACTATACTGTTCAACTAAAAATGGTACATGATATCACCTGGAACAGTGTGTGGATTTACCTGTGTTTGTAGAGGTACAAAGCAAATCCTGCTATAATCATGGCTATAAAAGGCACTAAGATGGCTGCTGCCACTGAACTGCTGTTGGAGGCAAAATTGTAGCTGAGATTCTCCCCATTTGGGTCCAGTCCCTCTGCAGAATGGAGAAATAAAAAGCAACTTGTAAACATGATAACGTACACTAATAATACTTTAAAAGACTCAGCTATAAAATAACAAACACATTTATTTTTTCCTGGCAAGACTTTTGATAAACTGGACCTTGTCCAATTCCAGCTCAATGGAGAATCCATTATTTATGGCTGACATTATTTCACACTTACCAGGTTTATCACACAAGTGGAAAACTCCATGACAAAGTGTATATTTAATGGAAAAGTAATTAGATTATGAACAAAACCAAACAAATCTAACAAGAATGTGGTTTATAGGAATTTGATCTAACTCAAGAGACAGGTGCGCTTTTGGGAAGCTTCATATTTCATCATCCGAAACAAGGCTTTTTAATTACTGCTATGAAGATGCTATGAAGATGAAGTCATTTGCCGTTCATTTTTCAATTAAGACTACTGTGCATCCCTAAACAACAAGAGAGCAACCATGCACCTGTTCATCAGCCAATGCCAAAAACCCTGCCAATAAGGTAAAAGCAGGAAAGAGTAGAGGATCTGATTATCTTATTCAACTACTAAGGTTGGCTAATCAAACCAATGCTTTATGCCACACGCCCACATGGACACACTTCTTTCACTTTTAATAATAAATGTTTTGTTTGCTCAGTGTGTGTGTGTTAAAATTAATGAATATATTTATTTTTATGGAAGGCCATAAAGTTGCTGATTAGAAATGAAACACGGTTTCATTATGGTGGCACTTTAAAAAAGTACTGTATGCTTTGCCCTCAACATGTCAAGCCCTGCACTGATGAATAGGTCACACTGAAGCCACTTCCATATTAGTGTAATTATGTGTGTCTGCTTTTTGCCTTCACCCATAGTGAATCACTTCAGATATTTATAACAAGGTCCTGTGAAGAAGCAGCACTAGCAGTATCTAATTAACAACTGCCACCAGGGGGGTTTGCTAGGGGAATAGCTGAGCGGCTCCTTTTTTTTATTTAAAGAAGATTACAACTCATTCCTTACACACTAACTCACTGAAAACTCATTCAGCTACAAGTTCGTTTACAACTGTCATTAGCCTCAGCCTGCATGAACTGCATCACACTGTAGACTGAAATGAAAATCTGAAAATGAAGACTGATTTGGTATCGGGACAGAATTAAGCGTCTGCACATACTATAGGTCTGATAATTAACGTTGCCTGGAAATCATCTGCAATGATTATGATCTATTCACATGGGATAAGTGACTTCTGTATGAATCACATAGGTGTTTGACCTTTATTATTGTATACAAGCTGTACTTGAGCATTAGTGGGTGACATGACTGTATGATTTCTTCGGTCTTTGTACTGAAGAAAAAGTGCAAAACATCTTTAAGACGGCAATTTACAGGATATAATGGGATCTTTAGAGAAGGTTAATATAATATTTATAATATATAATAATATTTATAATATAATATATAATATTTCCAGATGTGTGTGCACACAGTCCATAAAAAAACAATGATATCAGACATGTAGATGATGTAACAATTACATTACCCCACCTCCTACTGTAAAAGTAGTCTGCCCAAAATAGGCCTATAGAAGATATGGGGCATGGCATTAATATAAATAACAACAAAAATAAAAGACTTGTTCCCCAGCGGAATAAATTAAAACGAATAGAAGCAGACTACAAAATAAAATCAATTGCTACTTAGCCCCTGAAGATATTAATGCTCTTATGCAACAAATACATACCAAGCCTCTGAAGCCCAAACTGGCCAAATCCTTTTCCTCGTACAAATCCTTGATATACAAAGGAGTTAGATGAAGGCATATATGACACCTGTGACAAGAAAAGAACAAACAATTAAAGACCTCACATTATAAAGTCAATACATTTTCAAAATGTCAAGAATGAGTTGTCGAAAGGTAAAAAGTGTCAGCCACACAGTGTACCTTTTACACTTGACATTTAGTTTTAAACCATTCTTCAATCTAGAGAAGAAAATGCTCATACAGTCAGGTGTACACACCTACGCACACATACACAGTCCTTATGACCCACGCTTTTAATTACATTTTCCCAGCTGCTTGTCTCCAGTGCTTTTGTGGGGAGGAGGGTAAGAGGAGCTCAGACGTCTGGCCCTGATTACTCTGCAATGATTTAACTGACATTTTAATTAAAAGAAAAAAAACACACCTTTCTTAGCTTTTCTATCCCCAGGAGTAATAGCATGTATGTGCAGTTCTCAGTATGCTTTCAGATATGAGATGCTGTGTGTGTGTGTGTGTGTGTGCAGGTGGAAGGAGGGTTCAAAGAGGGGACTAGGGGTAAAGATTAAAAATAACCACAAGTACACAACATCTGTAAGGCTAAATGATTGCAATTCCTACTAATACTATTCTCACAAATTTCAGACAAGCATCAGGGGTGGACAAATCATTTGCTTGGGATTGCAGGGCAAACAAACTAGCCTGGATAATAGGTTAAAAAATTTAAGAAAACTTTCAAAAACAGCTTTCATTTGGTATGAATGTTCAAACGTCATTTTAGCAAAAGAACATAAAGATGATAGTCTCTAATAATATCTTTCAAATGCGAAATATCAGTCCACACATCACAGCTGAAACATTCAGCAAAGACTGTAACGTTTTGTTGAACACGATGTGCTATATTTGAAACTTTAAAAAGACGATAATGATCAAACATACTGACTCTCTATTATTGTAAATGCCAACAACTAGCTTATCACGTGTTATTAAATGACATTAGCCATCAGAGTTTTTACCTTAGTCACTTTCTAGGCAACCAAAATTACGAGACTGAGCAGGTGTCTTGGAGCATATACACGCTCAGCAGGATAGTTAATGACTCTAGAACTCTAGTCCTCTCCTGTATGCCCAGATGAGACATTTCTTTTTCCTTCTTCTGGTGTTTGAACTTGTTGACATTTTCAAGTCCTGCCAACCTTTATGCATTTTGTGAAAGAACCTCACATTTTACCACAGGCTGATACAACCTATCACATCAAAATATGGAAAAAGTGCAGACTTCATTTTGCCCCTCAGAAAAGGCAGATGAGAAAACTGACATGTGAATCTCAATGACTGACAGTTAAACCAGTGTTTTATACTGACACCCTGGAGGATCCATCCCCTTCCCTGTCTCATGTTAATATGAGTTGTCTCGACTTCAGGGTAAATGGAGAATGTTTGAGTTCACTCATGTGAAATAAAATCTACTGACTTTAGATAGCATTAACATTAGACAAGAATATAGTTAGTATCAGATGGCGTCAATATACTATATTCATAAAGGAAAGGAGAGAGAAAAATGTTTGTGATCTGCAAAATTGCAAACATTTTTTTTTTAAATATTACAATATTTTGTTAAATATTATTTTACTGTTACTGATCAGCAGTAAGCAAGTAAAACACTGCTTGCTTTTTTGCTCCCACTTTATTTCTTTATTGTGTTCAAACAGAAAAAAAGTTTACGGTGGTGTAATCACCATAACAAAAAAACAAAAAAAAACAAACCTTGAGTTGCTACAGACATTTGCCATCTAGGTATCGGACAACTATGTATTGTTCGTCTTCAGGGTTGCCAGGTCTCAACATTAGCTCTGTGGTCAAATCTTCCCATCCTCATCTCAGTAACATTTTGCTAAACTTGTCAGTCCTACTGTGCTCCTGATTCCCTCTTCCACCCCCACTGTCTCTAGCTGCCTCAGTTACTGCACTTCCATTTTCACTTCCATTTAGCTGTCCAACTACAGATCCATTTACAAGCTTTACATTGCCTGAATTTTTACCAACACCTGATCCTGACCCAATATTACACATGTACTGGAAAATCTTTACTGATTTACCAAGAACATTTTCACTTTAAAATCTACTTTTTCACTTTATAAAGTCTTCAGCATCCTTCTATCTTTTTGAACTTCTCTTTCCCAACCAACCACTTTACACCCTTCAATCTTTCTTTTATGACCTGTCTTTGAGACCAGGTGAACAAGCCTTTTTGGGGAAGCACTTGAACTACAGAACTCCTTCCTTATAGTCAGATTGTGCCTCACTCTCCAGCTTTGAAATTCTTCATTGACATTTGACTTAAAGAACCCATAACTTGGTTCTCTGTCTTCTTGGTCCTTCTGTCAGTGGTTTAAAATGTTCCAAATGTTGTTGTTTCTTTGTCTGTTCTCTGAGGCACTGCAAGTGTTTTTAGATATTAGTTTACCCTAATACAATTTCAGTAAGTAGCATTTTAAATGAATTTAAAATTATGTAAAGCAATTATTTACATAATTGCAATGCTCCAGGTAAAAAGAAGAAAATATAAATTCTTTCCTTTTTATTTTTATTTATTTTTTAAATATATTTTCATTTATAACTATCAACTGTACGTCAAGTCTCAAGTCTCAGCTGAAAACCTTTCTCACAATATTGCTCTAATATTAATCTTTTCTCTTGCTATTACTTAAAGCCATTTTTCTACTCTATTACACTTCTCTTTCCAATCCTTAGAGCCTTTTGTATACAGTGCCCGTTGGCATATTTATTTACTTTTTATTTAGTTCTGAAAAAATACCAAATTATAACTTTTTAAACATTATAACATTTTCTTGAGGCAGTTTTGGAAAAATATATCAGTTTTCCTATATGTCTATTGTATGATGCACTTAATAAATTTTTCATTACTGTATTTTACTTGTTTACATTATTCTCATAATATAATAATTGAAGTAAATTCTACATAAATTAAATTAAATTAAATTAAATTAAATTAAATTAAAACAAAATAGTGACAAACAAGCTGTGTATTACCACACTATGGTTTTTCACAGTGGAGGGAGAGACCATGAAAGTAAGAGTCAAATCTTTGCTTTGATACTTTATTAATGCATCAAATTAATCAACCCATAGAGATGGTGCATGTGCCCATATGAAGGTCTGCTAAGTTTCTTTTGAATTCCTATGAGACCCTTAGTAAAGTCAAGCAGGTGCACATCAGTGATGAAATGGTCAAAATCATCCTTGATGCTTCAGTACAAAATCAATATTAAGTGTTCACAGTCTCCCGGGAACTCTTCATAGTCTCTCTAAACATCAACCTTGAGAACTTATGGTTTCATCTGTTTAAAGTAGACAGCTGTTAAAAAAATGGAAAGCTGTTACTGAGGTGCTCATTTCCTGACTTGAGTGAACACTGAACTCATCAAAGTGTGGTTAAAAATTTCCTGAAAAAAAAAGAGCACAAAATGACTAGCTTTTTAATCTTTAGCGTTTGTAGCTTGTTCCAAGACTCTTAATGTGAGACACTATAGAGTTCTAAAGGGTTCTTTGAATCTTTAAATGTTTCCCTAGAATACGCTTAAGAGTTTTAGATTGAACCAGGTGTTGAAAGAAAAGCAATTATTTTGTCTCTAATGACACAGGCATGAAACTTACACTACTGTGCAGCAATAAAACATCTACACAGAAAGGAACGCTGATGCTCTGTAGATGCCATGAGAACAATGATGTTTCCTTAATGTGTTCAATGAATTTAGTGAACTCTTTTTGCCTGAATGTAGCACAGTGTAGAAGCAGTATTACTATTCCAAGATAAGATCAGGACTGTCCTATTTTATTTATTATACTAATAATCTCGCTTGATATAATGAGTGCTTTTACAGGAAGGTAGTATTCACGTATAAGACAGATCCTCTGTAAATAATTAGTTTTGTCTCAGCTAACAGATCTGATAATAAATCTCACATACTGTATTACAAAATATATAAATCTGCTTAATTTCACAACGGAAATACTTTGTATATTGTGTGGTTGTCTTTAATTAAAGACCTTCTGCTCCATTAAAATACAGTACCATTCCAGGCCTATGAAACAGGGACAACTCTAGGAGGGAGAAGCTGCTGAGGTGGGGATAGAAAAGTTAATCACTTATCCCTAATGTTGAAAAAGTGAAATGGGAATTTTTAGGAAGTTAACTATGAAGAAGGTTCAGGCATGGGCTTTCTCTTACTTATTCCATACAATAAGAAAGGAATAAAATATGATGCAGCATCTTATAATAAAAAAATATCAATTAGTCAAGTGTAGTTGATTATTTTCCAAGAACTAAACTGCACAAAATGTTTTATTTCATTTATACTAAAGCAATTTTCTGAAGATTACATTATGTTACATTCCCTCATTCAGCTGTTTGTCTCTCATAAAACGAATAAGAGGAAAAACAAAGCTTTTAATGTTAATGAGAAGTGCAAAATCATCTGTCCTGTAGATTTTACTGTGATAAAAAACTTCCTGACCATTAAAAGCACTGTCACATTAGACTCATTCCACATTAAATAAACATCTCGTTACAGAAAACTCCACCATAATAATGAATTCTACATGGTTTGCCGTTTGACTTAGATTATGAGGAGCGTCTGACCTACAATTCTAGGTGAGTACAATTCTCAAGCTGTGGTATCATTTCACATTGATACTGCTCAATACAGTCTCAGCTGGTGGTGGGAGCTGCTGTATTTTACAGTGGAGTTCATCTTCCATCTATTCATGTCTTAGCAACCGCATTCCTTCTCCCCACGCTAGCATCAGCTGAAGGCTTTTAGTTTGCTCCCCAATGTATTCTCTAAGGTAACTTCTGTAAATGCTGTTTGGCTAAAAATAAATGTAGTGGGTGGAAAATACTTCAGTATAATATATTTTATATATTTTGTTTTCTGACTTTTCTTGTTCCTTAAAAGTATGTGTGCTCAGTTTTCATTGCCCCTTCTACAGTATTCTTGTCATTTTTGTTTAAAATTTGTTATTGTGTCAGATTTTTCTAAATATCACTTTTAGATTTTTTGATAATCTTCACTGTGTGTTTAGACGAGAGGCAACATCTGGAATATCCTAACATCTGAGGGGGAAAAAATAAAACATTTCTATATCATACCTATGTACAGTATACAATAGTTTGGATCTGAACCAGATGCTGATTAGTGAATACTTTTTCCCTCCTCAGCCCTACTATGCTCAAAGCAGGCTTTAAGCATATGCCATGTAACCCAAATGATGCACCAGATAAAAATATATAAATATTGATTGTTTAACAGACATGCAGGAAGCACAGTAGTCATGGGGAAGTGTGAAAATGCACAGGTCTGGATATGGAACTTAAGCTAATGAATAAGTCCTTGAAAGCTCCTTTGTAAGTGACACACCTAAGCATCCTTACACCATTGTGTCTGATGAAGGACATAAGTTCTTACAATAAGTTTGCAACATGTTCAAACATCATTTTTATTTACTGGACACCTTCTGAAAAAAAAAAAACGAGTTACGTACATGTCCATCTAGTGCCCAATTGTCAATTTTGAATTTGTTGACAAAGATCTCCACTGGCCCTCGGATCTGATAGACTTGGAGCAACAAATGCGCCTCTTCTCTCTTATAGGTTCCTGCATGGGATAAAACAGCAGTTGATAATAATAAAATAATTAAAAAAAAATAAATAAATAAATGACTACCAGGTAGATTTACTACCAGGATCTATGCAATAACACCTCTTGTCTTTTTTGTGTATTTGAAGCTAAGTACCAAATGCAAAGTGGAAAGAGATCCATTTGGTATCCTTAATGTACTTTTCAAAGCTTGAAGCATATAAGCTTGAAGACTAGCTATTAAATTCTGCATTTATATATTATCTATCACTTTCAATGCATCTCATCACCTTATGTACTGTATCCTGTATACAATAAAAAACTTTGGCTTAGTTTCTTAGAGGAATAGAATATGAATATGAATAGAAGCTTATTCTATCCATATTGTACATTATTGTATTATCATATTGTGTTAATACAATAAGAACTACATTTCTTAACACATTATCTTCAATGCTGAACTTTGCATTTTATTTTTATTTCAGGTTTTTTAAAACCAGACTGATTTGGCATGATGAGCTGCACCTTTACTAAATCAAATGTGAATTTTAGATGCACTGTGAATGCATGTTTTGATGCATGTTGCATCAGATTGTGTTTTGCTCTCCACCTCCTGACCTACGTACACCTGTCTCTCAGTGTGTGAAGCTTATATGCACTAACATCCTTTTGAGCTATGATATCCAAACAACAGTGCACACTTTGTTTGCGTGATGTTTAGGAGTAGGAGATACACACCAGCCAGATTGAGCTGCACTCCACTGTGGTCCATGAGGGTGCCATTGACCCGGTTACTAAATGGTTCAAAAGCAGTTATGCTCAGCATGGCTGGCTGCTTCTTCCCAAGGTATTCATATGAGCCTCTCCACAGTGAGTTCCGAGCAAACACTCCACTAGGCACTGGACGAAAGAGAGAGAGAGAGAGAGGTTAAGGCATCTCTTTGTTAATTTCTAATTCTATTTGTCTTTAAATTAACACTTACCATGAAGTTTGGTGTTAGGGGGCTCTTGCACGTTTCCAACTGTTTTTCCACTTGGTCTGTTATCAGCTATATGAGAGAGAGAGACAGAGAGAGAGAGAGAGAGAGAGAGAGAGAGTGGGAGGAAAGAGATAGAGATAGAGAACATTACTATTATTAAAGCAATGCTAATTATATGTTTTATTTGAGTTTTTAGGTAGATGGATGCACAAAAAAGAAAACATGAGTCATGTTCCAAGTATATACTCTAGATCTACCATCAGCCTGACAAGGATTAAATGTCCACTGAAGATGAATGGATGAATGAATCAATGAATGAATCAATCAATGGCTGGATGGTGGCTCACCGGGTCGAAAGAATACACTGCAATCAAGCAATTTATAATCCGCTTTAGGTGCTAACTTTGATGGTCACCTTACTGAGCCTTAGTAGAAGATAATTTCTTGTAAAAGTATCTTACAAAAGTAATGATTACGTTTCTATTTCCTGTGAGTAAGATACTAGACTTAGACATCTTGATGTAATACTGATGTAATATAAAATGCATTAACATGCACTGTGGCAATCTAGCTTGTAGAATTGTTCGAACCAATTGGTTTTGCTAATGCTGAATCCTTTTCTGAGAGTAGTACTAAAACTAACAGTAAGTAATAAAACCTCTACACACATTCAGGGAAGACAGAGCTTTATTAGCTGTCAGAAGCCTGAACACACACTCTGTCAGCTTTCCCACAGGTACTGTTAATATTCCTCCACTGTGAAAAGCTAGCAGCAACAGTCCTCTCCTCCATCTTTATAGCTTGGCTTTAAAAACTATCAGTGCCATATTTCACCCACTTATGGCTCAAGATCCATCAAAGCCATTATTTGCAAGAACTACTCCTACGTCTTAGGCACACTGAAAAAGACAACTGTCTAAAAGTTTGGCTTCTTTTGTTCTAATTAACCACCTTGCAGGCTGAATGGGATCCATTTATGTGTCAGAGAAGGTGTAGTGCAGTCTGTGTGTGTTCCAAAACCACATTTGCTCCTAACCAAATCAGCACCTTGCACTGGGCTAATCAGAGCTTTAAAGTATGAAATTCCAATGATAGTGTGATGAATTGAGCTCCCTGACAGTGCCAGCCTTTTGAGAGGAAACAGGTGCAGACAGCAATTCATCAGCATTAGCAAGACTGAGAGAAGTACAAAGTGCAGTAAATCTGAACAATTAGTTATTTAATAGTAAAGCAGATGTACATGTGACATGCACATGTACTGAGAGAACACAAAAAACAGGGTTTATAAACAGGGAAAAGACTGAACAAAAACTTTTGTTTTGCATGATACCTGCACATAGTGGTGGCTTGCCAGTCCAGCTGCCATCAGGTCTGCACGTCCGGTGTTCAGAGCCTCCAGCTAAATAAAAACCAGGCTGACAGGTGTAGATGAGAGTGTAACCTAGAGACGGCAGCTCTATGGCTCTAGCATCAGCCTGTGCTGGAAGTTCAGGCTGACTACAGTGATGAGCTGCGGAAAAGAATAAGTAAACTTCAACTGTGTGTATGCTATAAGCATAATGACATTTAAATACAAAGATCCTAGTTCCTCTTCTGAAATAATATTGTTTAGCCATGTTTAGGTGTTGATTCATTTTCAGTAACAGCACAGACTCTGACCATAGTTTACATTAATGCACTCTTTCTCAAACATTATCATTATCATTTAAATGCTGGACATCAGGAGGGATTACTAATCCTAATAATACACCAGTTTCATTTAACAAACGATATGATGAATTTTGGATCTTTTAAAAGAAGTCTCCTATAAGCAATCAGTGTTAAAGCAGTTCTAGTAACTTTTCTGCCAAGGAAAGTCTTGCCGTTTTACAGTTTCTTGATTAACAGAACAAGTATTATTAATTTCCAAAGAGAGTAAAAAATATGATAGATTGGTGTGGGAACAGCTATTGTTATAACGTAATGGATAACAAGAACTAAATAACTTAAATGTAACTATACAAGGATGAAATGCATACTTTGTCACTGATTACTGAATGAAATATTATAAACAATGGGAAACCTTTCTATACGAGGAATAAACAAGATTGCACTTGCTGTTATTGGAAAATAATCAATGATGTTGAACATGTTCAATTACCTTATTGAATGCATGAAAACAAACTAATGGACAGAGTTATTGTATATTAAATATAGGAAATTTTATAGTTGAGAAAATGTTATTTACCAATACACTCTGGTGGCATTCCACTCCAAGTGAGGTTGGGCAAGCAGGTCCGAGAGATGGAGCCAAGGAGCAGGTAACCCTTTCTGCAGCTATAGAACACTGTACTGCCAATCTGTGTTAGTGCAAACCCAAATGTTGTAATGAATCACAGTGTGTTACAAAGAGCAGATATATTAGAGTAAGAGAAACATGTATTTTTTGTGATATGGTACCTGGTAGCCTTGAGTGTTGTTCTGAGATCCAAACAGGGGTGTTCCAGGATCCACACAGCTGGTGTGACTCGGATCTGGAAATACATCACCATTATGCCATTAACCTGATGACCGATGAACGGCTTACAAATACATAAACCCTCATAATTAAATGCATTCAGCACATAAGAATTTTCACAAACCAAATCAAGATCTTTTTTAATTGAGAGCCCCCAGTACAATTTAATCAAAGTCTAGGCTGACCAAAAATTCAGTCCACTAAGTTCTAATAATAATACCAGTCAATCTATGCCTTGAACCTTGTCTAACCTCATACCTATACAAGATGGCTGGGTCCCACTCCAGGTTCCATCATACTGGCAGTACCTCCGTGTGGACCCGACCAATACCAAAGGTGGAAAGCAGGAGAAGAACACAGAGGAAAGGTAAGTGAATCCTTGGTCCTCACGCCGGCCCTGAGCTGGGATCCCCGGATCCCCACAGAACACAGCTGTAGAGGATAAAAGGAACTGTTACATCATTTCATTAAACTTAAAGTGTCTTTGTGCAGTCTTTCATATGTTATACTGTAGTCATGATTTTTGTTTCTGTTGTACATGTTCTTAATGCCTAGTTCCTAGTCCTGGTCTTGTCTGTTTTAAATCTCCCACAAAGAGCAGGGTCTTCTGTACTCTGACTACTGTTAAGGACTTTGATAATAATTTCTGGAAAAGGAACAAGAACACCATTTGAGACTTACGGAAACATTGTGGCCTTTCACCACTCCAGTTGCCAGAGCCCTGACAGGTGAGGACAGTGGGAAGAGAGAGTTGATAGCCCTGGTTACATGTGTAGCTGATGCTAGAGCCCCACTGGAAGTCAGTTCCTACCACCTGGCCATTGGGAATACTGGGTGGTGCTCCACACACAATTGCTGCAAAGAACACAGCATTTATTTGCAAAAATAAATTCATATAAAATAGCTGGTCTGTTTTTCAACAAAAGTAGACAAAATTGTAATCATTATTTAATCACAGCAAAAGTACAAGGGATTTTTGAAGTTAGTATATAATCATATAATTAGGCAGGAAGTGAACATTTTGTCCTCAAAAGCAGGACTTAAACAAGTTTGACAAGGGCCAAATTGTGATGGCTAGACAACTGGATCAGAGCATCTCCAAAAGTGCAGCTCTTGTGGGGTGTTCCCAGTCTGCTGTGGTCAGTATCTATACAAAGTGGTCAAAGGAAGGAACAGTGATAAACCAGCAACAGGGTCATGGGCGGCCAAGGCTCAAGTGGTTAAGGCTCTGGATCGTGGCCTGGAAGATCGGGGGTTCAAACCCCAGCACCGCCAAGTTGCCACTGTTGGGTTCTTGAGCAAGGCCCTTAACCCTCTCTGCTCCAGGGGCGCGGTATCATGCCTGACCCTGTGCTCTGACCCCAACCTCCA